>NC_077222.1:73117261-73330028 GCF_024763615.1 Phlebotomus papatasi
TCTTTACTATAGGTTATAGGAAAAAAATCGATGGACAAATTACTGAAAAATTCCAAAAAGTTATGTATCTTTATGTTCCTATTACATTAGTCCAAAAATAGGAAAATTTACAAAATTATTTCTGTTTTTAGTTATCTTTTCCACTGTTAATAGGCTCATAACTCAAAAATAATATCCAAAAGATTTCAAAAATTTAAAGGGTGGTTTGAAATGGGTAATATGGTTTTAATTTTTATCTTTTATATAAATGTCTTGGAATTATATTCGAAGGAATTTTAAGAATATATAAAATAAAATTTGCAAGTTATCCTTTATTTGCTAAGAATTTAAATAGTTCTTTTAGTTATACAACCTACTCGTTCTGAAATGATTACAGTCTATATAAAATTCCTCAATTTGGTCAGTTCGCTTGCATTTTCGCCGCAGTGTGGTTTGTTTTCCTCATTTAAATTAGTTTAATATCAAGCTCTTATAAGGGTAAAGCACGTCATAGTTCGTATAATTGTTATGCTTAATATACCCACCTACATCATTTGGCATTATCGTGGTTTGGGAAAACATTTTTGTGCGTTTGGAAAAAAAAATTCACAATAATCAACTTGCCGCGGGTAATCTTTTGAGTGAAGGGAAACCCACTAGTGGTTGATTAAAGCACCAAATATGAGTGTATGAGGAAATCGTTGATAATAGGATTGATATGATCATCCCTCACCCGGTTACAGAACTGATTATCTCTGTAGCTAACATAATAATATATTCGTGCAGGTCTCTCAAATAATCAACTCCAATATTTCGTGAGAGATTGCAATATCATTTTATGGATTTCATGTGATTTTCTTCAGTAATCCATGAGTGACATGGGAAAGAAATATGATTCCTCAAGTTAATGAAATCTTATAAGTTTTCCGTAAAATCCACAATCCGTATTGATTGATGAATATTGAGGTGTATTTCATTATTTAAAATAAATTGAGAGCATTGCACCTTATTTGCAATTTTGCAGAAAATTAAAATTATTTTCTGCATGAGTGAGCTTTCTTTTATGATCGACACACAATTCTATTTTTCGACTTAACAATTAAATGACACCTCTATTCGCAGATTATTATCAAGTGCAACAGTATTGTATTGAAACTGGGTAAATTTACATTTCCGTGGATATATTTAACTAGTTGGTGCTCCTTTTTTTTCTTATACCATGCGCCTCCTTCTCAGCCTCTAATAGCGTTGATAGTGAGACGAAGATTCACATAAAAATAGTCTCTCACATGTTGGAATTGTCGAGTGAAATGTAAATTTAGCATTTTGTGCGAACATCGCGATAGAGAACATAATGTTTCTAAAGTCATGCATGATACGTGCGAGCTTCAAACCACTGACGATAATTTACGTGTATAGCAATATTTTACTTTTTTTTGATTTTATCTCTCAAAAGTTATATACTTTAACGTTTAACGCAATCACAACCTTGCTTTCAGAGAAGTATTTCAATTGCGAAATCATGTTGGTTTTGAGAATGAAAGTGAATTGCATACAAATTTCTGGAAGCTATTTTGAGAATGTGAAGAATTTAACTTTCTTATTAACAAGTGTCTGAACATATTTGCAATAATTTGGTAAATCCAAGACATTTCTTTGATAATATGGCAAAATATATTCCCATTCTAAGAACATCTCAAATTTTTTATTTTACACTGTAATTTAAAATGATTCAGCTCGTAAACAATCACGATGTCTTTATGGGATAAGTTGTAGGAGGAGATACCCACGTGCAACTTCAAATTTGACTCACTTTCTCTCACCAGAATTTTTGCGTTTGAGGAGGATCTTTGGAAATAGTTTTCTTCGCGTCTAAACATGGCAAATAAATAATCGAATTATATTTTTTGTTCGATTATGTATTCAGATGTTTATTAAATTTGATCAAATTGAAAAATTATTTGATCAGGTAAAATCTAACCAATTAATTTAGTTTGGTGAATAAAAATAAATATTTGATTAGTAAAATAGTGAAGATTATCAGTTGAGTTAAAAAGAGGTGGCAAAGAATTATGGCCCAGCTTTGCAGAAATTCAAGGCTTAAATTCTGTTCCATAATTGATTTGAATCAATACATAATAAGTCCAACACACCTTTTAGGTCAGGAAAATTTTATCAAATCAAAATTCGAATTCCTTTCTCACACGTTTTGCGTATGTCTATCTCATTCTTTTGCACTCTAAAATTGATTGAACTAAATTGAATTTGTTGTGATGTCTAAAAGAAGAAGAAGGGTGCGAAAGAATGAGATAGTCATATGCAAAGCGTGTGAGAAAGAAAAAGATTTAAATATCGGCTTCAGGAAATTTTCCTGAAATGGTATTGGAGCCATAACTAATTTATTTCAATATCTATTCATAATAACGTAGAAATGATATATTGCGTGGGATTGATTCATTTTGGAAAACATCAATCATGAGTTAATAACCGCATGACACAAGTTTAGAGACTTCTGACTTCTGAGGAATTCCAAAATATTTCCAATTAATTTCAACTTTTAAAATCGGTTGAGAAATATGCTATTTAGAACTTTTAAACCTTGTCTTTGAAAATTCCTTATCAGGGATGACACAAGGACATTTTCTTATTCAACATAGAAAAATTACCCCAAATTTCTTTCAAATAAAACTAAAAAAATAATAGGGCAGAGGGAGGCAGTTCATAATGCATGATATATTCAAAATTATAAAATTTTTGAGACAATAAATTTATATATGGGAAATGTACTATATAATTTTCAAATAGTTAATGCTCAAGATAAACTAAATGGACTTGGTCAGTTTTTTTTTAACAAATCAGTCTTTAAAAAGGCTTTCAACTCCTTGAAATTATGTCACCCTTTCCTTCTACATGTTTTAGAGATATTCAAAAAATATATGTATGTTTAAAAAGAAAAAGAAGTGAGGAAAAATAATCACCTTAATAATTTGAATGTAGACTTATTAAAAAGTCTTCCGAAGCCCCAAAGTCGTTATCTCTAGTCGGTAGGCCTCTAGCTTTGGTAACGATCGGACGGACGGATTGAGTCTGACATTGTTTTTCGGAAATTTTATGAATTGCAAAATAATAAGTCAAAAATGGATCTGTAGGAGGCGGAAAATGAAAATTTCGAGCGATTAGCCCGATTAACCCTTTAAGGACGATTGGAGCACTGGTATTCCATGACTTTTTCTGACCGCCAATTTTTTACCCTTTCGTCCTTAAAGAGTTAAGGATCATCAAGGGTGGAGTGATAACTTTTCTATACTATCGAATCTATAGTATCGATAAATCTGTATTTGGTACATTGAAAGAATAACAGATTTTTAAACATTATTGGACAACTTATTGTACCATATCTAAAAGAATGATAAAAGTTTGTAACACCCATAAAAAAATATAACTATCATTTAAAACTTTCAAAATCTACAGTCGATATTATCGAAAAGAAGTTATCATGTCACCCCATATTATTTATTGTAGTAAAATTGTTGCTCTTCATTTATAAATCAATTAGGAAAAAGTTTTAATCTAATATGAGCTTGCATTTAAAACGTTACATTATATGCCTCTTTTGGCATATTAAATTATAGGGGAAAGTACTCTCTCTTCGAACGTTCATGCCTTCGAATAATGTGAATTTTCTTTTATTTTTCCTAAGACACTTACATATTTCTATGAACTATTAGTTAGCTTGTCATCAATTAGGGGAAAGTGCCCTCCCTTCGAACGTTCATGCCTTCGAATAATGTGAATTTCTTTTGTTTTTCGTAAGGGATTTACACTAAATTATCACAGAATTATCAACAATTGATGATAAGCCAACTAATATTTAATAAAAATGTGTAAGTCTCTTAGGAAAACTAAAAGAAAATTCACATTATTCGAAGGCATGAACGTTCGAAGGGAGAGTACTTTCCCCTACTGATAATTATGTGACAATTTTATGGAAATCTCTTAGGAAACGTAACAAAAATTCACATTATTCGAAGGCATGAACGTTCGAAGGGAGAGTACTTTCCCCTATCATATTTTAAAAAATTATTCCCGCATTAATTATTATTTAATTTTAACTTCCTGGTTTAGATTATGGGTGAGCAATCTTAGATTCTTTAATGAAAGGGCCAGAAATTAAAATTACACAAGGCAAAGATAATGCAGTTTTCTTTTTTTTTCAAGAATATCAGTAATCGATAATAGATTTCTTAAGCTCAAAAAATATTTAAGTCCCACTACATTTTTTGATTGGTTGGAGCGAGGGTTGGAGCTTTAAATTCAATAAAGTTTTATCCATTCAGAGAACAGGATGGAAATAAAATGTTTTACAGAATTAATAATTAATAAAACCTTAGTCGTAAAATATTTTTTCATTGTCAAATTGAGATTTTTAAAGGATTCACTTTTTTATACAAAAAACTAAGAGCCAATTAATAATTATGTAATGTAATATTCTTGTATAATTTTAGCACTTGTGGGATCCCTAACAATTGGTGCCACATTCCTACTTTCTCCAGTGGCTGGAATTCTCACTGATAAGATTGGACTTCGTCGGACGGCCATTCTTGGAGGAATTCTCACCTCATGCGGTCTGCTGCTATCGTCTTTTGTTACAAAAAACATCAACGCTTTGTACCTCACATATGGCATTATGTATGGATTCGGAGCAGCTCTCACTTACACCCCTTCCCTATCTATTCTGGGTCACTACTTCAAACGTTACCTGGGCAAAGTAAATGGCTTTGTGACAGCAGGATCAAGTGTCTTCACAGCCATCATGCCCTTCCTGATAAACTGGCTAATATCTTCATATGGTCTCAGTGCTGCACTTCGCGTTGAGGCTGGTATCTCCAGTCTCATTATATTATGTGCTCTCCTGTACACTCCCATTAGTCCCAAGGTTTCCCAACCACAGCGAGTGCGAACGGAACAATCTCCAGTCAGGAGAACTATGCAAAGTCTCGTAAATGTAGACAATTGGAAGAAGAAGCGCTATGTCATCTGGGCTCTGTCCATTCCAGTAGCTCTCTTTGGATATTTCGTGCCATATGTTCACATGTCCAAATTCATTACTGTGGCCTTTTCTGGGAATGATATCAATCTGCCTGTGATGTGTTTGGGAATCTCATCGGGTGTTGGACGTCTTGTGTTTGGCTTTATTGCTGACTTACCGAGAATCAATAGAATTTTGCTTCAGCAAGTATCCTTCTGCTTCATCGGTATCATGACAATGTTCCTGCCCATGACGAGTTCATACATTCTATTGCTGGCGTTTGTTCTCGCAATGGGACTCTTCGATGGATGCTTCATCTCACTCATTGGGCCGATTTCCTTTGACATCTGTGGCCCAAAAGGGGCTTCTCAGGCCATTGGATTCCTCCTTGGACTTTGCTCCTTTCCCCTCACACTGGGACCTCCAATTGCTGGTATGCTCTATGATCATACTGGTTCCTACACACTGCCATTCATTCTGGCGGGCATTCCACCGCTGGTCGGTGCTACCACAATGCTCCTCATTCGATGTGTCAAAGATGAGAGCGTTGGTACAGAGATGCATGACAAGGATCCTGTTCAATATCCATTGGCAAAGACTGCCTGGGATGAAGGTAAGAAATTCAAGTACTTCTAGCTTACCACTAGTTTATTTACGCTTTTTTTTTCGTTGGATTATATAGTATGATTATTTTTTATTATAGAAATCCTTAATATTTTGCGAAATCTAAGCATAATGATTTTCTCCATTTTTATACCTAATGATCACAGCTTAGAATATAGCGGAAAGTGGCGTACCTTAATATTGGGGCATTTTTTAAATAGATCTTTTTTTGTCCAATTACTCCTAGAACTTCACAGAGAGGCAGCAGTATATAATTAATCTATCGATTTTGAGTTATATATATTTTTCCACTCGTTACCGTCCAAGGAGTCGTATTTTGGTAGAATTTTGAAAATCTGAAGTTTTGAGTTTTTTTGGCGTTACGCTGTTTGTTCGTCTGTCCGTCCAGCTGTCGCTAGCTCTAGAATAGAGGCCAAACGGTTAGAGATAGAGACTTGGAACCTTCGAGGAACCCCCCCCAATAAGTCGACCAAAGGATCGTTAACATGCTCCTAACCCCTCTCTTTCCAAATCAAAACCATGTCTTTTGGGTTTGCTCAAAAACGTCCTTATGCGAACATTCCGTTGAATAATTCTTAATAACGTATTTTCAAGGATTTTTTCAAAAATTAAAAAGGGTCTCTAAACTCTAGCCAGAGAGAGAGTATTTCTCAACCGAATGGTATCATATTTGGACTCGTTGGAAAGGTCTTGGTATTCCTGACAAATCTGAACCGATTCCAATCGGTTACGAACCGGTAATGAATCGATAAGTAATTTTTATCCGAAAATCAATTGTATTACTCCTCTATTTTGGGGAATTTTTTGAGTGAATCAATTGGTTCAATAAATCGGTTGAGAATTGGTAAACGGTAAATAATGCAAAAGTATTTTTGAAGTATAGCAGTTAAGTTTAAAGTTCGAGCATTTCGTAGACCCTGGGACGCTTTGCCACACCCTTTCCAAAACTGATCAGATCTTGAATAATTTATAGTAAGATGACTACAGTGGCGACAAGATAAATAGCACACCTTCAGCGATTTTCCTATTTTAATGTTTTATGATACAATATCAATCTTTATACCTGATCATACATTATTTTTTAGAAAATATAATGCCCATTATAAATAAAAATGATAATTATTTAATATTTGTATCTGTTAAAACCATGTGTTTTTGTCATTTTATGAGTTTAGGTATAATTCGTGCAGACAATTTAAATAGCACACTTTCATTTTCTCTGAAAATATTTCCTGAAATTCACTTTTATTTTAAAATTTATTATATTTCTGTATTTTTGATCATTTATAGGCATTAATGCCACAAATTTTTATAAAATAAAGTTATGAGAACTGAAAAATCATGAAAATAGAGCCTTTAGTGCAGATTTCTAGGCTTTATGTAAAAGAGTTTAGGATAAGATTTTTTGTTGTAAATTATATTGTTCAAGAAAGATAACGATCAATTCAATAATTTTTTATGATCAAACATACAAATCACGCAAAAACTCGAAAATATCGAGAAAGAATTACGATTTCTAGAGAAGATTCTGCCATTGTTCTTATATAGTAAAATTGAATTTATTTGCCGCCGTGCCGAAAATAAAGGAACAAATTGAACAAAATTTTAAAAAGTAGCCGATGTGAGCATTACTGAAAGCCAATTATGTAAAAATACCCGCTTTAGAACTATTGCCAGACGTACAGAGTTAGTATCCAAGCGAAACCGTATCTGTTGATTAATTTTTGTTAAAGAGCATATGCAGAAGAACCTCTAATTCTGGAATAATATTCTTTGAACAGATGTATTCCGGTTTAATATCACAGGATATGACATAAGAAAATATTAGATGTCCCAAAAGTCAAGGATTTTGTCCTTGATACATAACTAAGTACGTAAAACTTAGCGGTGGTAATTTTATAGTATGGGGCTACTTTTTCCAAGTGGTGTATGGCCTGTATATGGAATATCAGGCAATATAAACTAATTTGTTTACAAAGATATCTTTCGGCAAGATATGTACCTCATCATCAAAAAGAATTTGTTTTTGGTTTTTAAGTTTTAACCAAGCTAATGGTCCCAAACACACTGCCAAGAGTTTTTAAAAGTGGTTCGATCAGAACAAAATTGATCTTCTAGAATGGGCAAGATGGCCTAAGGACCTCAATCCTGTTGATTTTAAAGGAAAAGATTGACCATAAGACAAATCTGTCGAATGTGACTAATTTGAGGATAGTTTTAAGTAGATATCCACACTACATGAAATACAATCACATTAGAATAGTGTCAAATCCTGATTTCCTTAATGATCCTTCGTTGTCAAGCGCTCATTTTTTCGAAAAGTTACTTAAGTAGGGTAAAATGTATAATTTGGAATTAGTGATATAAGTTGGACAATTCGCTGGTACAAGTTGGACATGGCTTTTTTCTTGATAAATACAGTACAAAATTTGTTTCTAAGCACAAGAAACCAAATTATAAAACTAAAGCATTAAAAATATACAAATAAAAATGAAGTAGTAAATTTATCAAGACGAAAAGCCCTGTCCAAATTATACCATTGTCCAACTTGTACCACTGTCCAACTTGTACCACTTTACCCTAAGTACTAAATAATCCATATTTAATTTTCAAATAGAATTCGTAAGTTGTTTATTAGATTAGAAACCGAAAAGTATCGCTTCTTAGGGTGTGCTATTTATATTGTCCTCTTAATATGTGCAATTTCAAGATTTTTTTTGATCGTACTAAATTTCTTGATAGAACTTTCAGGTTTTTTCTTCATATTGAAAATGTATTTATATACAAGTTCATTTATTATTATTATCATTTAAAAACATAATTTTTCGAAAAACAAAGCATATATTACAGTGTCCGAAACTGTGCTATTTATCTTGTCGCCACTGTATATCCGTGATATCATCTTCATCAGGATTTTCTTGTACTTCTTTCCCATCATTTTTTTTTCAAAACTAATTAAATTTTCGTTGTCCACAAGA
This sequence comes from Phlebotomus papatasi, assembly GCF_024763615.1. NCBI lineage: Eukaryota > Metazoa > Arthropoda > Insecta > Diptera > Psychodidae > Phlebotomus > Phlebotomus papatasi. The sequence goes on from NC_077222.1 coordinate 73,125,872, forward strand.
TGACTATTTCTACAAATCCTTTTGGTAAGGTTTCTCTTTTAGTTCGAAAAGAATAATAGACTGTTTAAAGAACTTTCATTTAGGAATAATAAATATTTTAATTGTTGCATTAGAACCAGTGGATGTTCATACACTGAGAGAAATCCGAAAAAGTTAAAATAACATTCTTTTTTTTTTTTTGTTCCCCCCCTTACCCCTTTGTAGGTCTAAAGCCCTTGGGCCTATTATGACCAAGAACCACTTCTAAAATGCTAAAATGCTAAATAAATAAATAACAAATATCAAACAACACAAATGAATTACAATTTGTCTCCTTATAAAATTAACTCACACACATTTAAGGCTGTCTCTCCATTAAATTAGATTCTAATACCATTATTATTTAAAAACATCACAATTTTCTTCAAGGTTTCCGAGAGCTTGTGCTCCATACACAACCCTAATATGTCCCTAACGCAGAGATTAGGGGATATAAGGCTGCAGGAATTCACCAGCTCATCTCTTCCATTAGTATAACGAACACACCTGAAGAGGACGTGATCTATGTCCTCATACTCATTGCAAACCTCACATAATGGGTCCTCAAGCACATTAATTCTATGTAAATGCGATCTAAGTCGGTAATGATTCGCCATTAGTCGGGTTATTGTCGTTATCACGCCTCTCGACATATGACCCATTCCTTTAAACCAAGGATTCGTCTTGCATTCTGGCAGAATTGAATGACAATATCTGCCCATATCATCCGTCAACCATGCCATCCTCCATTGAACAAGACTCTCCTTTCTTGCTATTCCGAACCAGTCCTCAGATCTGACCATTTCCCCTCCGTCTTCAGATGCCCTTGCTCCTCGTTTTGCTGCTTCATCTGCCTTATTATTACCGACCACTCCCACGTGAGACGGGACCCATATCACACTTATCAGTTTACCTAGGTCTTTCAATCGACTGGCTAGATGAGCTATTTCTCTCAAGAGAGGCCATCTGTCTTGTTGTGTTCGGTTGGGATCTCCATCGTTTGTAAAAGAGCTATTTTTATTTATTTAAAATAACATTCTGGAAATGTTAATTTTACCCTGCAGTATTGATCCGAAATCCGTGTAAATATTACCTTTTTTAGGTGTATTGGGGGTTAAAGTTAACCTTCTTCATGTTAATTTTACCCTCAAAAAGGTATAAAATTTACATTAAAAAATGTTGATATATTTTTACACCTAAAAAGTGTTAAAGTTATGAGGAAAAAAAGTTAATCGCACCCTCTTTTTTTTCTCAGTGTATGCTTAAATTTAATACTCGTACCTCATACCTATAGGGGAATTCTGTAGAGTCTGACAATGTCATATGACAAATTTTCGGGGGAAAATTCGAGAGGATGACAGTATTTATGGCCGGAGCTCTATGAAGTTCTGATTAATTCATACACTGAGAGAAATACGAAAAAGTTAAAATAACATTCCGGAAATGTTAATTTTACCCTGCATTATTGATCCGAAATCGGTTTAAATATTAACCATTTTAGGTGTATTAGGGGTTAAATTAACTCTTTTTCATGTTAATTTTACCCTTAAAAAGGTGTAAAATTAACATTAAAAAATGTTGATATATTTTTACACCTAAAAAGTGTTAAAGTTATGAGGAAAAAAAAGTTAATCGCACCCTCTTTTTTTCTCAGTGTATGAATCCAATTTTCCAATAGTTTTGCCGATTTTACCATATAAAAGAAAATCAAATTTCTCATATGACATTGTCATATTGTTACAGAATGCCCCTCTGATCAAACATATTTATAAGTAGTGCGTACTTCTGGCAAATATGCTAAATATCTGATTTTTCCCACAGAACGACCATTTGAGGACAGAACATTCTGCAATGGAAGAGTTCCGCATACGCTGGAAAGGAAAGCATCACTCGCGAGTGCAGGTACAAAAACTCCCTTGATTTCTGGTGGTGAAAGTTCCATCTTGATGCCTGATGCTTTTGCAATAAATAGTGACTTAATTTATGCACAAAAACGCCAATACCAATATACCATTTATTGAAACTTCATATCCATTCTACACCCAAAACATCGCAATGCACGAATTTAATGCTAAATATCTACTTCTATATTTTTTTCTGCTTAAATATATGTATAGTTTACGCAGCTTTCTCAATTGTAGAACCAATTGCAAATAATTGTGTTAAATTGAATGTATAGTGAAATGTTTTTGGGCGAATCACAAAATCACTGTGATATAGGAGGTAAAATAAAAGCACTTTTGTTAACAGAACACGCTTTTTTTCAATACCACTTACACCTAGCCTTTTCTTCTGGGAGAGGTTGCACATTGTTCTCCGGGGAGCTTTTTTATCTCCCTCTGCACAATAGCTTTCATTTGAATTTGTAGTGTTTGGTCATTTATTAAATGAATAATTTCATTTTTATTTTCCAGAATCATTGAATGATGTCACCAATACTTGAATATTTAGCATGGACGTCGAAAGAGAGATTAAATGACTAAAAGTAGGTTAAAGAATTAGTAAAATAATTTAATACACAGGACACTTACTGATTTGCATATTGCTGTTAAAAGAAAATTACAAATATTTTGACGAGGATTTATAGAAATTCCTTGAAATATCCTTTTTGTAATAGTACTTCAAAGTTATCACTTATTATTAATTAATAGCATTATGAAATTAGGGGTAAATTTGATATAGGTGTAGTTGGTAAAGGCGCCAATTACAGATTAATGTGGTGACCCAAAGCTAGATGGCAGCACTTTTCGCTGGGATGTTAAATTCAAATAGTCAAGACTGTTTGTCATGTAGCACTTAGAAACTTGGAAATATTTTTTTTAATAATAAAATAAACATTCAGACTATTGATGATCAGCACTGCTATATATATTTTGTTTAAGATATATGTTGAGTACAAGATAACCTCTCTAAGCTGTTGACATATTATGTAAACGTAAACTATAGAGGAGGAAAAAGTCAAATAAATGTCTGTTAATTATATGTCGCCTTTTATGTATTTGCACAAATAATCGAACTAAATGATGGGTGATATTGCCGTATGTGAGTTTGCTTTTTAATCAATGGAAAATTTACAAGATTAAAAATAGATCCACGCTATACCATTCTTTATTACACAGGATTTTCCCTCACCGATGAGGTGAGACACAGACATACTCAATTTGATCAGACCCAGGGGGCTGATGATTACACCACAATATCACAGGATTCCAAATGTTCAGATAAATCAACCAAATACATTGAGAATCTTGCCCAATATTTGAGCTTCAACATAAGCTTGATAACAAAATAGTAAAATTATCATCTTGTCTGACAAAGGTTGAGTCATTACAACTCTTTTTATCAGTTGTTAAACATTTTGCAATTCAATGGAATTTGAACAATTAAATATAGTTCAGAATATGCAATGATTTTTTTTAGTTGTGTCTATTGAGATTGGCCAGTTGTTTCTTCTATACGCTTCTTTAACTAAATCGTCATAGTTTTTTAAAGGTAAGAATTATTTCCACTTAAAGTAATGAGTATAATAAAAATAGAGAAAAAATTTACTAATAATTGGTCTTTTGCTTAATAAAAATAGTTTAAGTAGGGGGAGGCTTTGATCGTTCGCACATACGCTACCTTCAGACACTTCATATTTCTCCCATATTCCTTTATGAATCTCACATATGGCTATATATTGTAATAGCTAACCTTAAATCCCATCTTTCCTGAAAAAATTGAGAGTCTAATCCTTTTTTCCTAGTTTCAGGAAACAAAAAATAAAAACAGGTCCAAAACTGTAATTTTGCTGTGCAATATTTCATACGATTGTGCAGAATTAATATCACTTTTCTGAAAAACTACTATCACAAAGGGTAGAAGGGTTATTAGGAATCAGATTTATGTAAAAATCTTTTAGGCTGAACAGGCACTTTTTGTGGGTGGAACAAAATTCACAAACTTGACTCAGATTCATCGATCGCATATAGAAGACTGCTTCTTTCAGATATTTTCCAGGAAACTTCATTTTAGATACGATCCCTCATATTCACATCTATTGTAATCTACCGATTTGATCCACCACTAAAAAGGAAAACTTAAAAATCGTAAAGTTGATAAACAAGAAGTAATTTGACTCAAATAGGCTGCAGTTGAGTAATTATTAAGCAATTTTGCATTTCTTTGATATAAAAATATTTTTCAAGCTTGCACAAACTGAATGTGCAATGAAAGAATCACATCTGCAATAAGCTCATACAGTTTACAACTGGTTTTTTGACAATCTTTGACATAACCTCACTATTGTGTTGTTTTGCATGACAAAGAAAAGAAATTGTCCGTGAGAAGCTGTTTTGTGAAAATTTTAGCTTGTTCACCTGCTGAAGCTCAATATCTGAGCTAAATCCCGATTCCTGCAGCTGCAGGAACAGAGAAATCTTCAATGGTGCGCATTCAAACGTTTTTGTGCATATCCGGCTCCGTGGAGGAATGGTGGAATCTTGTGTGGTCTTCTCGCTTGCAGAGTTTTAGTCAATTTTTAGCTTTAAAAACTTATTGATTCGTGTAAATTTGGTGATATTTGGACTTTTTAAGAAAGTATTCATCAGATTTAACCGTTTCCGGAGTGAAATTCTCGTAGAACCAATCAAAAAAATGGTTTTTAATGTCAATAAAACATCTCTCAGAAAAGTTCCAAAAAAGTGATATTAAAATGTTTTATTCTATATAAAAATAGTTTAATCAAGTAGATTAGAGTTCCCTTTAAACAATGATGTGCAACTTTTAGTGTCCGGTGCAAAATTTACGGTGAAAATGGGGTGTTCAATGATGGCGTGAATCGTGTGCGATAATAGAAACTTGATTCATCTATCGGATAAATCGCCATTAAATTTTCATTTTCCTCTGGAGGAAAATCTAAGGATTTCCTGGAATTTTGTTTGGTGGGATTATAAACCTTATAAATAAGACATTTTTTTGGCATAGTTGGAGAATCCATACAGTTTGCATGGTAGTCAGAAAAAATCACTGAACTTGAACATCATTTTTGTATGCGAAAGTTCAAAGCCTCCCCCTATGTAGAAAAATGGAGCATCTTCATTCATATTAGAATTTGAGAAGGTCTACCTCGTCTACTTTTTTTCTATTATATATTTGAAAGTTTTCACGTTTGTAGATTGAGTCGTTTCTATTTTTAATTCTTATGAAATAATTCTCAAAATACTTAATTTTCTGAAAAAAAATTAGAGTTTGTACTTATAATTTAGATTTAATTTTCTTCAAATTAGTAATTTTTCTTTAACGACGAATTTTACTTACAGTTTTTACTTACTTTCGGCAGACTTAAACTCTTATTTATATATACTTTACTTACGTGCAAAGAAATTATTTTAAAAAATAAATGTCTTTGGTTTTTTGTTTGTAAATAACTTTTTGTAGATCACTACTAAACCGTTGAGGGTTATTAGAGAAAATTTATAAATAATATTTTCATGCGGATTATGCCCAGCGCACAATAACTTTTCTTTTGTAAACATGTTTTTAATATTTCAGTGAGAGTGAATGAAACCTAGATCTAGTGATCTCACTCGATCTTATAGGAAATTTTGAAAACATATTTACAAACAAATGTTATTATGCGCTGGACATTATGCTCAACGCACAATAACTTTTGTTTTGTAAACATGTTTTCGGAACTTCCTATAAGAGTGAGCGAGATGATTAGATTCAGATCTCACTCACTATCACTGAAATATCCAAAATATCAAAAATATGTTTATAAAACAAACGAAAATGTAATAATTAAAATAATATCAGTAAAAAGTATTGTTTATTTTTTTTTAAATAATAACTGCGCAAGTAGGTTTTATAAAATAAATTTGTTTATTAAATATTCAGTGAAATATTTAAAAAGTTATCAGCATGATTCGATGGCTTTCATCAGACAAAGGGATAAAACTGTACGAATGCAAGGGATTCCAGAATAGTGCCAAATATAAATGATTTTAGAAAATAACAGCAATTAGTATAAACAGTGTAATATTTTTCATTTTATGTGTGTTCTAATTAAAATTTTTTAAAATTTTCTGGTGTTGCATCCGTGATTTTTGTATGCAATTATTGCAAAGTCTAATAGATGTCAATAAGCCAAATTTAATATAACTAGTTTGTGGATTTATAATTAATTAATCTTGAGTTTCCTTTTCTTTCTATTTTTGCTATCTTTCAATTTCAAAGAGGTAAATTTTTAATTATTTTATCGTATATTTTTAAATTTAAACCCACTTGGAATTTGAATTGCCATCATAGATGTTTCTCGGTTTGCTCGGTTTCGCGGAGTGTCACCTATTTTCCCGTAAAAGCGTTCTAAATATATTAGGTAAGAACCTTACACAGTGGATGATCACAGATAGGACCAATGTTAGTTTAGTTTATAGAGATTCGCAGGTAAACTAAAAATGAAAATAAAAAATTTTAGGACTATGAACTTATATCTAAAAATTGTACAAGGGAAAACCGGGACACCATCGAACACGGGGTAGCACCGAACACTGTGATTTTTAATTAGATATTAGACTTCAGAGGACAATACTTATTTGAATTTTTAAATAGGGGAGACTAAGGCAAAACTTGTTAAAACGCATATTTAATTCTTTCACGAGCTCTGAGAAAACTTAAACGTTTTATAATGAACATATTCTTATAGGAAATTTACTGCTCTACGACATTGCACAAGACTATTTTCCTCTATCTCGAAAGAAATGTGATTTTCGAAGTTAAGAAGGTTCATGAAGGCTATTTATAATAAAAATTTCAAGTCTCAGTATCTTTTATTTTATAAAATAGTGAATATTGAAAATTTCGTTTTGACAAACTTTGCCCCAGTCTCCCCTACTACAGGGATGCTTGTGTACTGAAGAAATGGTCACAATAATCCAAGTAGTTTAGAAATAAAAATCAGTGTTCTGTGCTAGCTCATGTTCGGTAGTGCTACAGTTTCTCCAAGATGTTTTCTTGTCTATTTGTAGCAGATAAAAAAGAATTAGATAAAAAAAATAGTGCATAGTTGAAGAAAACTTGTTGATAAGAGTTGTACGCGTGAAATTTACAAACGCGAGTGAATATTAAAAGAATTCTCTACTTGTCCCTTCCGTAGATATTTTCTCCAAGTTCCGCTATGATATTATTTTTTAGTTTTTCTTATCATCTTTTCAATTATAACTTGTTAACATCTAAAATGAATTCACATTCATCGATTTTAATTTGATCAATATAAAATTACGTTCCTGTTGATAATTTACCTAAATTATACTGTATTTTCTTAAAGTTTAATATTTAAATAATATATTTTTTAATGTATAAAATGAGAAAAGTGTTTGGTAGTAACTGTATAAAAGCATGAAAGAAAACTTTGCTAAATCCCTGAAATATTTTTTGATTATCCATACTTTCTTAATTACAGAAATTTTCAGGGTAACCATCAATTAGCTACTGATCAACCTTCTAGATCGCACTCCTCGTGTTGCAGAAAAGGTTCAACACTTCCTCAAATAATGTCACATTATCACACAAATATTACTGTCTGGTTTATCGTTTAGTAGTGCAGAGTATATAATTCATGTGCAAACACTGAAGATGAGTTGAAAACACATCTTTTTTCTCCATAATAATAATAATATCTCTATTAATTTTTTCGCCATACGCGCTCGCGATCGTCTGTCTCTCAAAAGTGGTGAATGTGTTGGAATTTTCAGTATGTGAAAAAAAATCGTGTGTATAGTTTGGAAATGCTGATATGTACACATAGTTTCTATTTCGTAGCCTCTGTGAAATACACCAGAGACAGTTGCTGGCATTCGTGACGCGATACTCGCCCAGTGAGGATCATTTTGGCGCTAGACAGCAGAAAAGCTGAAGAGAGCTTTGTTGGCGCACAAAAGATACGGAGGATTAGTTGAGTGGTGAAGCAGACTCAAGAACAAATAGGATCTCTTAGTCAGATAGCACCAGAAATCTCGAACTTTGTGTCTTCATCACTAAATTCTATCGCAAAAGGCAGTGCGTGTCTGGGCACTAATCTTCTTGTACGATCGGTTATTGAAGTTGAGCGCATATTACTAAAATTTTGATAACATGTGATAACGACGAGATTGCGGAAAAGAAAGAAAATCACATTTTTGCACAAATTAAATTTATCAGTGTTTGTGAGTTTGTGCTTTGTGATTGCCTCAGATAGGGAGAGTTTCAAGTTTAAGACAAAAAAAAATCTTAGGGAGCAACTCTTAAAAAAAATACACTCAACATGGCAGTTGATCAAACTTTGGAAGAAATGATGGGATTACTAGGTAATATAAAGTTCTCTTTTCGAAATCTCTATATCAAGTGCTACTATGTAATTCAACTTTATGTGAATTGATGGCATATCATTTTAATCACCATACTCTAAGATTATTCCTGTTGATATTCATTTTCAAATATATTTATCAGACTATTTTTTTTATCATCCTCTCCACATGTTGCCAACTCCTCTCATCTTAAAAGGCATAAAAAAAAATAGTCCATAAACTTCTCATGGGCATGTGATTGAGGAATACGTACATTTTCACCGTGTTTTGTGGAAATACCTCACAGAAGAAGAGCATAAAAATACACAATTGAAGGTTAAAGTCGGAAACTCTCAAACCCCAATTGAATATCTGTTGATTGAGAAATTGCTTTTAATTGATTGGGTACGCCTTCTGCCCACTTCCATACAAAATTGATAATTAACACCTTTGCAATTCTACAAATAAATTTAAAATGCCATTTATAAGTTGAAGGGAATATGGGGCTCGTATCAATTTATGTAAGAATTTCTACATAAACTTAAAGCTCCTCAAAATTCCACTAAAATGTTCAAATTTTGTTAGATTTTTTTTTTGACGAAATTGCCCTGAACTCTTTTTTTGAGTGAAACCTGAAGAAAATCACATTTAACGGTTGCCAACACGTGATTTCTTGCATTACACTTATGAGCAAGTGCGACTCAAAAGTTTTAGGACAGACATAATTGCAAATTTACCCAATTTGACTTTCACTTTCTTCTATTTAAATTAAACCAAGAGAGACACCTTCACTATTCTAAAGATCAGCCACTGTGAGATTTAGACAACACGAAACCACATCATGAGTGGAAAAATCCTTTCGCGAGTCGTTCTGCAAAAGGTGATTTTTTTTACATAGCTGTCTCACAATGCTTGTCACAGTTCACTGAACCATATCTCTGCAAGACAATGGAGTGTCTTGTGGCCAAAAACGAGTTTTCGGGTGGTGATGAAGATAAAAGCAAACTTTGTGTTCAATTTCAACGCGCAAAAATTTGTAAATTGCCTTAGGGTAGAGACACATTAACAGAACTTCTACCTTTATGATACGTGTAGCCAAATTCACGATCGTAACTAGTCAAAATTTAAGCTGGTTACTGTACTTATTTGAGATTATTTCGTATCTTTGTTTTTAGGAGCGTAAGTGTCTCGGATAAGGAAAATGGTGTGTTGTATCCGATAATTGGTTTTCTTCATGAGTTCATTTTTGATAAGAGGAAGGTGGGATAGTTTCACGCATGCATTACATTCAAAACTACACATTTTCGAGACTATTATTATTAATCGTATCGAGATATTATATTACAAGGTAATTATTTTTACAATGGCCATATCGCGTGATGGAAGAATCTGCTAAGTCCATTGTAGACCGTCCAGGAGCGCTTTCCCCGCTGTGTGGATGCTTCTTCCATGCTCCCAGAGTTGTTGGGCGTAGGCGGTGCATTTTATAATGTTATTAACATATTAAAATTGTCTAAATTAGAAATTCAGATTTTTTACCGGGCGGGACTCGAACTCACAACAGTAAGTCGATCCGGGAAATCGATTCGCCCAAGAGTCAACGTTCTTGCTTATTGCGTCACTGATTCCCCATTTTCGAGACTGATATAATGCTGTATATTTTCCGTTAAATACAAAATAAATTTTCAAAAAAAAAAACTGTATGAAACAGCCCCATCCTGACGTATAATTTATTGAATTTAAAGCTACTCTTAATAAACTCAACAGTTTGAGGACAAGAGGGTCACCAGTAGTCTAAAAAAGATATTTTTTGATTATTTAGAAGAAAAATTATTTTCTTCAAGCATCAAAAATTAGAGAAGGTTTATTAAGGTATATTAAGAAGGTATATTTTCTGAAAGCATCAAAAATTCGAGAAGGTATATTAACCAATCAATTTTTGCGAATTTCTTTTGTAAATTTATAACTGCTCAAATTTGCAAAGTACAAAATGTTTGAAAAATTCAGAACATTTTTGTAGCTTAAATACAGTTTAAAGTTTAAATTCACCTAAGCATGTGTAATTTTAAATCCATGTAATTTTCTCTGTTTTTCAAATAGATCCAATTAAAATTGAAAAACTTTACTTTATTAATAAATTATTGAGTAGGGGAGACTGGGGCAAAATTTGTCAAAACGGATATTTAATTCTTTCACGAGCAGAAAACTTAAACGTTTTATAATGAGCATATTCTTATAGGAAATTTACTGCTCTACGACATTGCAAAAGACTATTTTCCTCTATCTCGAAAGAAATGTGATTTTCGAATCATTTTCTAAAAGTCGATTTTGTGGAGATTCTCAAAATTGCTGGGGCAAATTTTGTCAGTCATCGGATAATTTCTGACGTTCGTGACGTTTTACTCTCGCAAACGTTAAAAATATCAAATAGACATATTTTTATACTAAATTTATTCCTCTACAACTTTGTCGAAGATTATTTTTCTCTATCTTAACGAGAAATGTGCTTAAATTGAGCTAATCAGTATTGATATTTTCTGTAAGCCAAATATTCCAAAAATACGGCTCAAAAATTCATTATTTTTTATTTTACGTAACCCTTCCTCGAATCCCTTGAAACTTTGTAAGTTTAAGAAGGTTCATGAAGGCTATCTATAATAAAAATTTCAAGCCTCAGTCTCTTTTATTTTAGAAAATAGTGAATATTGAAATTTTCGTTTTTACAAATTTAGCCCCAGTCTCCTCTACCTTTTCTCTGGTATTTTTTTAAATCAATTTTGAACATGTATATACATTGTCGATTGCTCAAAAACGCGCCGTTCGATTTTTCATTCATTTTTGGACATGTTTTAGAGATTACCCAGGCAGACATTTCGTCCACATACGAAAATATTGTTGAATCATAACTAAGAACGGTATTTCGAGGTCAAAAATTATAAACACCGTAGAGAGCGTAGTTCACCCGAAAAGTATCATATTTTCGCTCGTTGGAAAGGTCTTGGAATTTTTGACAAGTCTGTATAGGTTCCAATTGGTAATCTGAATGGTAATGAACCGGTAACTAATTTAAATTCTAAATTCAATTTTATTACTCTTAAAACTATTTTGTGAGATCTCTTGATTAATTTATAAATTGGTTCAATCGGGTGAGAACCGGTAAATGGTAAATCATGCGAAGGCACTTTTGAGTTGAGGTATAGAATCCAAGTCATGAGTTCGAGAACTTTGCAAAGTCTGGGACACTTTGCCACTTCTTCTTATTTTTTAATAAAGGATTTCCTAGCACTATACTGAATTAAATGATCGAAGATGTATCTTTGAAAACTCTTAAATATTCGACATTGATCATGGTCTGAAGGGGTATTTTATAATTTTAATGTCATAATAATAATGCTGGCACAATATTCCATGAAAGAACAAAGCCTTCCCGGGGGTTTCTAGACACACATTATTATTTTTTTTTCTTGTACGGGATGAGATTGTCAGTCCCATGCCTCATGGAATCAAGTGCAAGTGGAATCAAGATGCAATCCAAACATCTTTAACGCCAGAAAAATTCCTGGTGACCTAAAAGGGATTCGTACCCGGGACACTTGCATCATAGAGCGAATGCTCTACAACTTGACCCATTTTAATGACATGTTGACTAAAATAAATTTACTTTTTTAGCTATTATTAAAAGTTTCAGTTGTCAAAAATCATTTTATTATTGACCAAAAGAGTAATTCATTGACTAAAAATGTTTATACTACATAGTCTAGACTAGCGGCCATTATAAAACCCTTTAGGCCACATAAAAAAAGTAATTAAAATAATTTTTTTTTGTATTTATTCGGAATTACAATTATAAAGAAAAATATATTATATCCTTTTTTATTTTAACAAAGATACACTTTGCTGCAATTTTTTTTTGGAATTGCAGTTAAAGTTCCATCAAATAGAATTTGTTGTCACCTTTATAACGAATAACTTAGAGACGAAGATTTGGTTAGCACTTTGCAAAGTGCTCGAATTGAAATTTATGATCACAAATCAATATTATTGTTGATATGTATCTCTAAAATGCTTCATAGGCATGACTGATTACGCTTAAATGATTGGAGTATCGTAAACAACAATGGATTACATTTGCAGTTTGCTGATTGGCAATCAAACGAGCATAAACAATAAAGGCGATATCCACGTTCTTGAACGCAGAGAAATTGTAAAAAGGCGACAGTTGATGAAAAACATGTCAATGAAGCAATTTACGAGTATTGGAATAGCGAGCACATGTGCAGCACTTAAAGTTTGTTTTTCACCTCACTGTCGACATGAGGAGCTTTAAAGTTTCACACTACAAAAAAAAATACAAATTGCAATTATACAATAAACTAATTCACATGCAGTGACACCTTATTTACGATCCTACTATGTAATCAGACACCCTGACTTGATGGGAGAATTAACGTAGCATAAATCATGCGAGGAGGGAAGGCACGCGCGAGTTACTACACATCACTGTTCCCTCAGAATCTCATCTCATGTCGCTCTCACAATCAGTTCCCCATTCCAAAGAGTGGCTCCCAAAGAGGAAAAGTCTGTAGGAGAGATAAAAAAGCGACAAAAGAGACACCACAGTGATTGTACAATTTTTTTGGCCTGATCTTGACCTTAACCCAGAGTGGGTCACGCATTCCCATGTTGGCTATCAGCGGAAAATTGGTTGGCGGCACGACCGCACAATAAAAAATACAATGAGTTGTGATTTCTTGTTGTGCACAGCAAAAATTTATGCGACAGCAGCACATTCAGTTCGCCGTGTGGTCGTATGACCAAAAAAAAAAGTATTGCACGGGGAACGTCCTTTGGAATGCTCCTTCTAAAAATACATTTTGTCTGTATAATTTTACTTTTTATTTTGCTATTTATATTGAAATGAAGAAAAGAACAGCTGAGTAATTTTGCGTGAAAAAGAAATTTGACAAAGAATTACACTTCGCTAAAAATAGGCTTGATACAATTTTGTCAAATATATTTCATTCTTTATTTGACCTATCAATTCACGAATATAACTTTGATCTTATCAACACGGAATGAATTATGCTTTAAATTTAGAGTCATGTGTATATCATTCAGTATCAAATAATATCAACCACGTGTTTGGAAAGCTTTTGAGAATAAGCTCTTCACACTTAGTAATTGAAAAATATTCGGTTTTCAATTTAAGGGTTCTTCGGATTCTTCTTTCTCAATATATTACGGAATAATCAAATATTACGGAAAACTCAAAATCTGCTAATCGTTATAATAAAATAGGTTTGACAAATTGGAGAATTTTTCAATTCTATTCAATTTATCTTTATTTAATTTAAAAGAAAGGTAGAAAAATGATAAATAGATCTTATCTATCAATGTCAGTTTGAAAATGTCTCAGGATTCCTCGTAGTGACGTACGGGCCCCATGGGTAAGGGAAACTACCCAAAAATACTCCTCTAATGAAAATAATAATAGTATACTAAAAATGTAATAAGAATGATAGCACAACATTCGTTAAAAGAAGTAGGATATAATAAGATATGGGGCAATTTAGAACCGGATCTTAATTGGAATTTTGAGATTTCCCTAATACTGTTTTAGATGGGCAAAGAGAAAAGGAATACCATGAAGAAGTACAAGCCCTACATTCAAGAGTATTTCTTTGTGCTTTTTTTCTTTTGCCCATCTTTATAGGATTAAGGGTATTAAGGAAATCTCAAAATGTCAATTTGTAGATTCTATTACCAATGACCCTTGTACCCTAGGCTTTCAGAATTTTCAGTCCCAAGCTATATTAAGTCAAGTGCATTCATTACATTCAAACACTTTTGGTACTATAAAAAATTCCTGGTAAACTAAGAAAAATTCAAATTCAGGATATTTACATCATAAGGGTCATAAGGCAAGTTTTTTGTCACTTAACCCATTATCCCATTAAGGACAGCAAAAAACAATTTCCATACGGCCATCAATTGTTATGCTCTAAGTCTAAAAGGTAATTAAAATGTTTTTTTTTTGACCCCCAATTTTTTTACCCTTTCGTCCTTAAAAGCCCTTAATCCTTAAATGCCTCAAAAAGTGTTGAATTGGCTACCCAATATTTTTAACTAATTTATTTAATTAATTAGATGGGTAGTTATTAGTACTTTAAATGTACGCTTCAAGGAAAATAAAATTAAAAAAAGCACAACTAGGGGCGTTGTGACTAGCGTAACAACTAGGGCCGGCAGGGGTACATTTCCCCCTTTACCTGCGTCTGCCGCTTCTGAGCATATCATTATCTTTTTAAAAATCTGCATAAATTGTCCATTGTCTTTTGCCAAAACCAAAATTTTCTTAAATATTGCCTTATCTTTTATATATTGAAACCTAGGTAAAAACAAAATTTGTCTTTCTCACGTTATTCTAACATTTCTATATCTCTTACATTATCATCTTTTCTATTGTATTACGTATTATTCGTTTTATTAATTTGTTTTTAAAATGAGATGAATCTGTCTTTTTCCTTCATTGATATATAGGGGAAACTGGGGCATCATCAAACACGGGGTAGTACCAAACACTGCGATGTTTTAATCAGATATTCGACTTTAGAGAACAAGACTTATAGAAATTTATAGGCATTCTAGGAACGCTTGTTCACTGAAGAAATGGCCGAGATAATCCGAGTAGTTTAGAAATAAAAATTAGTGTTTAGTGTTACCTCGTGTTTAGTGGTGCCTCAGTTTCCCCTATATTTTTCTAATTTTCAATTGGTCTTGAAATGCTGATTCTTTATCTGCGATAAAGTTCCTTAAATGTAAAGTCAAAAATTTATTGTAACTTTTAAGTCAAAACACATTAAACTATAGAAAAAACTAGACTAGAAAAAAATATCTTTTTAAATATATTTTATTTAATTTTTAAAATATCTGCCAAGATAGATATTCAATCAATAACAATTTCAAATGAAATTTTACGAAATTTTCCATTTTATTGAAAACTTTTGGAATTGTTATTTTTTAAAATTTGTTTTGCGTTTTTTTGTATCTGAAAAATTTTAATGAAATTTTCTTGTGCGCAATTTTTGAAAAAAAAAACAAATTAAAATAGAACGGTGTGTATAAATGAGAGAGCGAAGGTAAAAATTTATAAATTACGTTAAAGTTTTAGCAAACTAAACTCGAATTTCTTGGAGAAAATTCTTTCATATTTTTCGTACCAAATGTTATATTTGTAATACTCGATTTACACATGGAAAAGCTTTGTGCGATTCTCATTTTTTATGTAATTCACATTATAAAAATGCAAGGGGAACGCTTTCAGGATTCGCACATACACTGGCTTTAATACTTGATATCTTTACATATTCCTTTAAAAAATCTGACCTAGGGCAAATTAAGCTAATTCAAAACCTGCTCCAAATGGAAATTTTTCGCTACTCCAAATGGAAACGTCATTGTTTTTATGATAAATACAGTATTAATTATTATATTTATATATTTTCTATACCGCAGTTTCATTATTTAGTTAATTTTGCTCTAAATAAAGCGAAAATCCATTCATTTTCACAAATTTTAATTTATTAATTTTTCAGAAAAATTAAAAGTGTACCCTTTCATCATCGAATTTTTCATCGATCGACCATGTTTTCCAATGAAAAACACAATGAGGTGACTGTTGTTTTTTCTTTTTGTTTAACATTTATGTCATATTTCTGGATAATTTTAGTTAAATTAAGTGCTAATCTTTACTGTTAACGGTATGTGAAGTTTTCAAATGAAATAATTACCTATTTCGTGAACAAAAAGGTTTTTTTTAAAGTGTCTGCAAATGCTTAATTAGGAAACCCCGGAAATATCATTTTTTGGAGAGATTTTCGTATTGTCTCAGATTTGAAAGGAGAAAAGACCAGGAATAAGAGTAAATCCTGCACTCAAGAGCAACTCAACAAGATTTTGGAAGCCTTTTGTCGCGGTTTCACTTACACTGTTTGTCTCCAATTAGAAACTTTCCCTTGTCTCCATTTGGAATAATATGTTTCCAATAGAAGCATTTTACGCTCGTGTATTTTTCTTGTATTTAAGAAGTTTTAAATTATATCTAGAGAATTTTCACTAAACAGTAGCATTCTAGAAGAGCCAAGGAGCAAATTTATGTAATTCTCTCCAGAAAAATTATGAACTTAATATGTGTTGATTCTTCTGTCAAAGTTAAAGCATCTGGAAATGGTTTTGAATTAGGACATTTACCCTAATAGCAGTATATTTTAATTAATAGTTAGTCTTAAGTCACATATTTTCAGATAAAACTACGTCAGATTCATTAAAAAAAATATGGGAAAAATATGAAATGATCGAAGCCAGAGTGTGTGCGAAGCCTGAAAGCCTTCCTTTATAAATTTAAATATAGATTATTATTAGTTTGGCACAGAGATAAGAAAAATGCTAATGGTTTCTTGTGAATGACTACACTGAGAAAAAAAAGAGGGTGCGATTAACTTTTTTTCCTCATAACTTTAACACTTTTTACGTGGAAAATATATTGACATTTTTTAATGTTAATTTTACACCTTTTGAGGGTAAAATCAACATGAAAAAAGGGTAACTTTAACCCCCAATACACCTAAAAAGGTTAATATTTACACCGATTTCGGATCAATAATGCAGGGTAAAATTAACATTTCCGGAATGTTATTTTAACTTTTTCGGATTTCTCTCAGTGTAGCTATCAAGCATCCTTAAAGTTAAGTCCTTAAGTTTTCTTGTCTTAATATTCTTTATCTTCAAAGGAAAATGTACGCAAGGTCACGTAATATATTTTTTTGAATCAGAAACAACAGCAATTTATTTACCTAAAACAAATAAAGCAAGCAATTGTATGTATTCAACCTAATACATTACCTTGCAGTTTGAATAAATTGCCTATAGAAAAGTAGTTAATGTCAATAGCCCTTCCCGGGGAGCATAAAATCACGAGATTCAAACAATAAAAATCACTGATATAATGAGTTTGTTTGAAAGAAAATAAATCATCCATTTGAAGACGGAATTGACGAGGTCGAATTTTTCATGTTGTCTAGTCTCGAATGTCGCAAATAAATTTATCACCATGTGACTAACTAGACAAATCACACATCTCTCTCTCTTGTTTCAGGGGATTTCGGGCGGTACCAGGGCTTTCAATTTTTCCTTCACATCCTATCTGCTCTCACAGCCGGCCTTCACATGTTATCACTGGTCACGGTTATGGCAACTCCAGAACATCGATGCTATGTAGAGCAGCTGGATGGTAATGGTACATACTTTCCCTGGAACAGTTCCGATGTAGCTCAATACATTCCCA
Source organism: Phlebotomus papatasi (assembly GCF_024763615.1). Lineage (NCBI taxonomy): Eukaryota > Metazoa > Arthropoda > Insecta > Diptera > Psychodidae > Phlebotomus > Phlebotomus papatasi. Next base: position 73,143,536 of record NC_077222.1, read on the forward strand.
TGAAGGCCAGCGGGGAATTGGACTCGTGTCGATTATTGGACGGTAATGAAACAAGCAGCTGCTCCTCCTATGTCTACGATCACACGTATTACGAGACATCCAAGACTGTTGACTGGAATTTTGTGTGTAATAAACGATGGATGGCATCTATTGCACAAACAGTCTACATGTTTGGAGTTTTCACGGGGGCCGTGGTTTTAGGCGGATTGGCAGACAAAGTGGGACGCAAAGCAGTCTTCTGCTGGTCAGGTGCTCTTCAATTAATTCTCGGAGTTGGTGTTGCATTTATTCCTGAGTACTACTCCTTCCTCGTGGTACGTTTCTTCTATGGCATCTTCGGCAGTGCTGGCAGCTACATCACTGGATTTGTGCTAACAATGGAACTTGTTGGACCTAGTAAAAGAACTGTTTGCGGAATTGCCTTCCAAGCCACTTTTGCTGCGGGCATAATGCTAGTGGCAGCCTGGGGAGCTCTCATAAAAGATCATGTCCTGCTTCAGGTAGTTTATGGGCTTCATGGTTGTCTCCTCATAGCTCACTGGTGGGTCATGGATGAATCTCCACGGTGGCTGTGGATGCAGGGTCGCACCCGTGAAGCCATTGACATTGTAGCCAAGGCAGTGAGAATGAATGGCCGTGGCATTAGCATGGACAAGGAGTATTTTGAACGAAAAACCAAAGGCACAAAGGTGCAGGATGAACCACAATCATCTGCTGGTGTATTAGATCTCTTTAAGACTCCGAATCTCCGTATGAAGACTATCAATGTGTGTGTCAATTGGTTCTCAAATTCTCTCGTCTACTACGGACTATCTCTGAGCACTGGAAAGCTCTATGGTAATCCATTCCTCATACTCTTCATTATGGGATTAGTTGAATATCCCAGCTATATTGTGGTTGTTCTACTTTTGGACAAAATGGGTCGACGCTTCCTTACGAGCTTTCTCATGCTGGCTGGTGGATTGTGCTGCATAGCAGCCACACAAATGGATCATGGAAGCAATACAGCGACAGGAATTGTGATGATGGGAAAATTATTCATTGCCGGTTCCTTTGCCATTATCTACAACTACTCAGCTGAACTTTTCCCTACAGTTGTACGCAATTCTGCAATGGGATTGGGATCAATGGCAGCACGTCTCTCAGGTGCTCTAACACCATTAATCACACTTCTGGATTCATTCGATCCCACAGTACCTGCCATCATATTTGGCGTTGTGGCACTCCTCTCAGGTTTCTGGACACTCTTCCTACCCGAGACCATGAATCAACCTATGCCTCAGAGTATTCAAGATGGCGAAACATTTGGCAAGGGTGATACATTCTTCACCACATTCCTAGGGCGCAAGAAACGTGATGTCGTCCAACCTGTTCACATGGAACAAATGGTTCCTCTCCAGAACAATGATAAGTAATCACAAATGCAAATTACTTAAGACACTGCAATACAGTGAGGAGCAACTTGAGCCGCATAATAAAACAAGGGTAAAAGCAACTCATCGATCCTGTTTAATTTTACGTTTATTGTAGATTATCCTCGGGGATAGTAAAAACTTGTTATCACACAATAGAAACTATTTTTGTTGAGTATTTCTAAGTTGGTCATAAAAATTAACAACAAATAATAACTAAAAGAGATTTAAATATTTTCAAGTTCAAAAACAAATATTTAGGATCTTCGGACCTTTAAAGCGTTAGAATCTTGCTGGGAGACCTGAGAATTAGCGTAGTGCCAGTTTAGTGTAATAATGGTTTAATCCTAATACCTACTTTCTCTTCTTAATTCCGAAAGGGATGAAATGAAATTGAAAAATTAAAAAAGGGAAACTGGGGCAGTAGTAAACATGGGGTAGTTGTAATCACTGCGATTTTTGAATATGACATCTACTCGAATTTAATGGATTCTTGTTCATTAAACAAATGGTCGACATGCGTCGGTTGCCTCGACCGTTGTTGTATCTGCATTTAATTTGTCTCAGCATTTGATGCAAAACAAAATATTTTTGATTCGAACTGTAATCCTACAAGACCTATTATGGGACGGGGTTAATATAATCAGTTATTTTTTTCGTTTTCTTTGTGAAAAAACCTGAAAATTACTTTGATTAGACTGATAAATATTTTAGTGAACATAGAGGTTTGTGTGATCACTTTGATTAAATCGGCTTTCACCCAATCTTAGGTATACTATATCCCACCATAATTTAATAATTTCTATTTCTTAAATATCCTAAAAATTATTAAAAACATAACTTCAGAAAAATTGCAGTACGTCTATTTCCCATTAACAAAGCAAGGAAGGCTTGAATTTAAAGTAGCTTTGGGTAAAATCGACTATCTTCGAGCAATCTCTTTCCACAACAAGTCCTTGCAAATCAGACTGCTTATCGGAAAATATGGATTATTAAAGACCTATTTTGCAGACTATAAATCATGTCACTTTGAAGAAATAAACCTTCAAAATTAAATTGTAAAATGTTCACTACAGATCGTTCCAAAACAATCGTGGCCCTACAGATATTTTTTTTTAATCAAGGAACTGGGATGAAAAAGTTCTTTAACTATTATCTCAACCAATTACTTTAAAAGTAATACTTTAAAAGTTTCCTTAATTCGACCTTTAAAAGAGAACAACATTAAAGCGTATACTTCGGGAGAAAAAGCTATAATGAATTAAGTAAATAAAAGACTCTGCCAAGACGGAGATCTCTTTACGTTCCATTAGTCAAAACTGACAGGGATGCTTTTAAGAAGCAATTCCCTGAGAAGCCCTCTTTGATGCAAAGTATCGTAAATGTGGGTGACTTTGTCCCCTGCGGGTGGCTATAGCGGTCTTCAGACCACAGGTTTAGCCCTCTAAGGACGATTGGGTCACCGGTGACCCAAAAATGAAATTTTTCGTACGGCCATAAACAGTTGTGTTTTGCTCTAAAAAGTCAGAAAAAAACGGTTTTTTCTGACCCTCAACTTTATACAATATACATTCTTGTCCTTAAAGGGTTAGCCTAGTTCCCGAAGGTTTCAGAATCCTAAATGGCGACCAATTTTATTGCTCTTTCAGAACCTAATAGGTCATTTGTCCTTAATAATCCAATCCTGGTTTAAATTTTCCGCATTTTCCCTTGATTGGTAAAAAAATAGCAGTTAACCCTTTAACGACGAGACACTTTTTACGGAACGAAAATCAACAATAAAAATTTAACCGATAAACAAAATCAATGAAACGTCTTACATCTGACTTTGGAAAATCCAACAGATTCTGATTCGATGTATTTTTTACCTGTACGAGCAATAGGGACAAAAATAGCCCAAAAATTTAAGTAATTTTTCTGACAATATTAATGAATAATAATGAAAAATATTATGTATGAGTATTGTAGTTTCTTTTTCCAAAACGGTTTTGCTTAAAAAAAATGGAAATATAAAAAATAATTAAAATAATTTTTCAATATGAGAATTTAAAAATTCGTCATTTTTAAGCTTAAACATTTACTATATAGCAAATAGCTAGAGACTTGCAAAAAATATTCTAGATTCCTTCAACCTTCTATACTTTGCAATTAAGTACAAACATAAGAAAAAAATAACTTTAGGTGGTCACGAAAAATTATTTTCGTCATGGAACACCGGTGTTCCAATCGTCCTTAAAGGGTTCAACCATATGGCTAATGTCGGTTTCAGACCGGAGGTTTAGCCCAGTTCCTGAAGGTCTCAAAAATCTTAATAACAAACAATTTTATTGATTTTTCAAATTCTAATGAATCATTTGCCCTTAATATTCAATCCTAAACAACAATTTCCTAAAAAATCATGATTAATGAGGAATTAGAGGAGCTAAGCCAGATATCTAAGCCTTAGGTCTAAAGCCCGTTTCAGCCTTAGGTCTGAAACCTGTATATGACACCCCCTGTTTCTAGAACTTAAGGATGTTTTTTACCGATAAGACATGATAGATCGGATTAAGACCATCCTTAAGTTCTAGAAATAAGGAAAAGTTTACGACAAATTCACCCGCACTTACGGTAACTATGAACTATATAAAATAGGTAACACCTCAGTAAAAGGTGTTTCCTTCGCAAAATTGTCTGGAATATCTTTTGATAAAAAAGATCTAGCTTGCAAACGAATTTGTTTTGCAGGAGTCATCTGTAAGAGAAAAATTCCTGCCCAGAATATTTTACAGCTCTAGGAATCCTGGACAACAGAAACGAAATACAATTAAAGTGATAAAATTGATAAAAAAGTGATGCCCTTGATGATAAATTTAAGAAGTTCTTCAACTCTTTAGAAAATGTAACATATCCAGCGAGAAAATTTCACGATTTTTGGTCAAATCTTTGGTTAGAAATAATTCAGGGTTTTGGATTGATATCCTTAATTTAGATATCTTTATAGTTTGTACATGCTTTTCCTAAAATATCCATATTTTCCCTTGGGTACTCAGAGTCCAAAAAAGATGCGAAAGAGTTAAAGTATAAAAAATTGATATCGCAAAAGGTTCAAAATTAATCTTTATTTTTATAGTTAGTTTTACTAAATTGCCTCTATGCTAGGCTCAGGTCTCTAGAATCGCAAGGTACCAGATAAGTAAAGCGTAATCCAGGAACCTTAAATGAAAAACCAAAAATCTTATGAAACCTGGTAATAATACTGAAAATTGCGCCTCACTGTAATATTTTCTTAAAATTCAGAAAATTGTCAAATTAATTTCGTCGGTAAAGTTCTTTGGACACAAGTTACAAAACGCTCAAGGATTCCACTCTCGAGGTGACTCGATATACAAATTTGACTTGTGAACAATTACTATTGTTTCTTTTATTTATTATCAGAGATTATAATATTCCATAATCAACATTCATCTGTATTTTATTGTTATTACCTTTTATGTACAACGAATATAATAATAAAAAATTAACATCAATTTTTTTATATGTAAAAAAACTAACGTGTATATATCTTTCGTCGGAATCGAGACGTAGTTAATGTGTATACATATTTTAATTAGACAAAATAAAATAATCACTTGGACAACGAAAAGGATAAATAAATAAAATTGTGTAAAATTAAATCGATATTAAATATGACTAAATATATATATTTTTTGTATTCACCTCTGTCAAATACTAAGAAATTCGATGTGAAGAATAAAATATAAATATTTTTTCTTACATATCCAATTCATTATTAATTCCCTCTCTTCACAATATTTGGTTTCAACTCACTATCCCTCCTGTTTTACCACAAATCTCTTTATTTACACATTGAATAAATAGTACGAATGTTCATCTCACTTCACCAATGAACATCATTTTGCGAGGAAAGGGGAGATTTTGCAGAGACATTTATAGTTTTTTTTTGTTATCAATATTATATAGTTATTTCTTACAAGAATATAGAGAAGATTTCTTTTGAATTTCCAAAATCTCTTTCTTATTTTCATTTTTTCTTCTTCGCCAAAAATGTTTAAAGACAGTGCGCCACAGAATATCTTTTGAAGACAGAAAAATAATCACTAGAAACATATTCTTGAAACAAGACTTGATCTGAATGCTCAACAAACAACTACTTTGCAAAGCAGTATCTCTACAATTCTTCTTGGCCTTTTGCTTAATTAAACACTTTTGCTTTTCAAAAACTTCTCGCATTTTAATTACTATTTTAAAAACTTGCTGCCCGTTTAAATTATTGGTCAAATTTCCTAATATTATTCTTTGATCATTCTATCTTTTTTTTACATTTTCCATCTCCTTCTTCAAATTGCAATAAATATTCTAAAAATTGAATGCATCTAACAGAATATTTACACTATTTTTTTTCTTTTTGCAATTCTTCAAAAAACCATCGTCAAGTATATTATTTTATCAGAAAATATAAACGCTTTTCACTAATTTTTTTTCTTCATTTTCTGTTTTATTTCTCTTAAAATCTCATTTTATTTGCTACACTATGCAATCCATCACTAATTTTCTGACCTAAAATTATTCAAATTTCTTTTTTTTTTATTTTAAATATAAATGTTCTCGTATATTTTATTTGTTTTATTAATGAAATATTTCGCAATTTCGCGAGAACTGTGACTTTCAATTCTCTGAACAACATTTAAAGTATTTGAACGGAAAAAGGTGTTAAAAGAATAACCAAAAGAATCTCCTTTAAATTATATACTTATCTGATTGTAATTTACGGAAGACAAGTTTTTTTTCATTCCACTCATTGACGCTATCTTCTGGTTCTTTTTTTTTAATATTTCTTTCACCTTCTCCGTCAAAATAAACAAAAAATGTATATAGTTTAATTTTGTTGTGGGCTCCGTACGGAACTTTTGTGTAAAAAATAATCTTAGTTACACTCACTCTCTATGCAATTATTCACATCACAGGAACCAACGGGACGGTAAACTTTTATGAGGGAATTAGGGCTCAAATATATTGACTGTCAAAACCAGATAATAATTAGCTAAGACGCATACCAGCCAGCTATAATAAAGATTAAGTTCTCAGTGTTTATTACGATTCTTACGATTTTTCTGCGATTCTCGATCTATCATCAAAGAAATTTATCAAAATTCATAGTATGAATAAACATTCTTTATAGTAACTTATTTATTTGCCTCTCAAGATATGTGTCTCGGCTTACAGTAAATGTACTAAAATATACTTTACTAAGTACTAAAAGCTCTCTAAATTCGATTGAGCTAAATTGAATTTCGTGTTATGTTCCAAAGAAGAAGAAGACTTCGAAAGACCGAGATAGTCATTTGCAAAACCTATGAGAAAGAAAGTGATTCGAATTTCGACTTCATGAAATTTTCCTGGCCTAAAAGGTGTGCTGGAGCCAATCCATTTCTTAAATAAAAACTTCGCAGATTAATCCATTTTCACAAAATTCGCAAATAAAATATATTTTAAATAAAATTTTGAAAAATTTTAAGTTATTATCGGCCTAACCTAAAAAATGCAAATGAACTAAAATCATGCTAATGACTCTCTGGTACACTTTCTAGCTAGATCACAAACATTTCATGAAATCAAAATTCATGTACGTTTCTTTCCTAAACATTTTACTTAAAGTCTGTCTCACTCTCTCACTTTCAAAACTGTATTTAACTATAAATTAAAATTGCTGTGATGTTCCAAAAGATAAGAAAAGTGCAAAAGAGTGGGATAGACACATGCAAAACGTTTAAGAAAAGGATGTACATTTTGATCTCATGAAATTTTCCTATACTAAAAGGAGCCATAAAAACTTTATAGATTCTGACATTTAAAGTTTTTAGGAACCAGTGCGTCACTGCTGACCAAAAAAATCAAAATACTTATTTAAAGGACAAATTAATATTTTGTATAGTTTAAAGTTAAGTCATCGGTGCCCAACTGGTCCTTAAAGGGTTAAAATCCGAAAGATGTTTGCGTTATAATTATAGAAAAAATGAAATTCATTTTCCTGTTTATTTATCTAACCTCAAAAATCGTGTTATATTAAAAAAAGGCAAATAAATTTTCTTTTGAAATTACGTTTAATGATTTACGAATACAAATTCAGTATTTCAATATGGTTTAAAAAAAAAACTTCAGATATTTCAAAAATTCTAACCTAAATTTTTTTCAACGATATACGTCTTAAAGTATTCCAATTAGATCATTGGAATCGCTGTAAAATTGAACCAAATTATCTCATTTGGTTTTAAAATGCCCTAAGGATAAAATTTTAAAAAAAAATCTTAGTAGTTGCAGTAAATCATACGTTTGAAATATTTTAGGTTATGTCCAACATAACCTTAATTTTTATAATAACCCCTTAAATATGAAGTTAGGTAGGTTCATTTGCCCTAAATATACACAGAAAAACTATTTCGTAATATTGTTCGTAATTGTTTGTAAAATCCACTGGGAACTTACTAAATGCTCGTAAATCATAGATCTCACAAAAAAGTTCGTAGAAATTTGGACATTTTCACAAACATTACTCGCAACAAGATCACTTAACGAACATTTTTTGTACTTTGACAATCATTTGTTTGTACATTTCTGTTTGTCTGACAAAAGTTTACGAACAAATGACAAAATTTTACGAATATCTTTTATGTGTTTACGAACATTGACGAACAAATGTTTGTAAAAGAACAAAAAATTTTCGTTAAGTGATCAAGTTACACAATATTTATGAAAAATACAAATATTTACGAAATTTTTAGTGGGTTATGACCAGCACACAATAATGATCAACGCACAATAACTTTTGTTTAGTAAACATGTTTTTGACATTTCAATGAGAGTGAGTGAGATCTAGATCTAGTCATCTCGCTCATTCTAATGGGAAATTTTGAAAACATATTTACAAACAAAAGTTATTGTGCGCTGGTCATAACTTTTGTTTGTAGACATGTTTTCAAAATTTCCCATGAGAATGAGCGAGATGACTAGATCTAGATCTCACTTACTCCCATTGAAATATCAAAAACATGTTTACTAAATAAAAGATATTGTGCGTTCGGCATTATACGATTTATGAGCATTTCGTAAGTCCTCAAGTGGGAACTTTCGGACATTTACGAACAATTTTACAAAATATTTTCTTCTGTATAGAGTGATAGCCATTATGATTCTTATGGCTAGATTCTGTCCAGAAAAAAAAAAAACTGAAATTTGACAGTCATTGTAATTTACCCCATATTGCATTTTGCTTAAAATTTTCACATCAATTTTGATATTTGCCCTTCTGTTATCGCTCTATAGAGTGAGATAAAACATAAATTTTTTAACAAGAAAGCTCCGTGCGCAGCGTATAGTATTTCGCATTTTCCGTTTCGTCAACTTTCTTTCAATTGGACTTCAATCAAATCAGTTAGGTGCGATGCACAGAATATTTTTATCTTCTTTTTTTTTTAAATATTCATTTTTTTTATTTAATATCACATGTGTAGTTTTTCTTTTCTCTCTCTACTCATTTTTTAAACAAATATTTTATCAACAGATATGTTCTTTGTATATTTTTTTACTCTTTCTATACTTTTTTCTTTTTCAGTATTTTTTTGGGTTTTCTTTTTTAGTGTATAGTAGATCTTTTTATTTTATTTTTTTATAAGTAAAATTGACGATTGTAATATCATCGTTAACGTTGTATGTTTTGCCATAATTTTTGTGTGACAAGTTTGTCCACACTTGAATTTATACAAACAATTTTAGTTGGAGAAAAAGGGAAAAATTCAGTTTGAGATCAAAAAGTTGTCTATTTATAAGTGTCTCTATTATAATGATAACAGAAGCTGCTGTGTCAATTATTTAATTTTCTTTCTTCAACTTCCAATTTATCTCATTAAATAAGATAGAACACGAGATTTTCTACTTACTACCTTTTTGCTATCTCATTAAATGGATTTTCTTTTTCTACATTATTATTTTTTCTTGTTCTATCGCTGAGAATTCTGTGCATCGATTTGAGAGAGAAGGGAAAACAAAGTTTTGTGTTACACATGAAAAATCTTTCTCTTTTTTTTCCTTTTACTTGAATAAGAAAACTTGTTATAGAGAGATATTTTTCCAGCAAGTGTGTATGGAAACATACTAAACTTCACTCTCATTTTTTTTCCTATATACTCGTATAATATTATATTTGATGCTTGTCGAAGGAGCTATATCAAATATCCTCATGCAATAACCTTTCCATCACAGTGTAATCGAAAAGTTGCAACAGCATATTCAACTTTGTCTTTTTCTATCCCCATTCTTCATCCTTCCAGAAACTTTAATTAATACTGCGCGCACATGGAAAACACCAGTTATTAACATTCAACACAATTTTCTTATTTTGGGATTATATTGGATCTTTAATTATTTTATGATTGTGTTTGTGTGCATTGAATGGGAATTGTTTTCTGGGCAGTTTGAAAAGGGATATTTATGTGCACACTACATGTATTTTGAAATTGGAAAATTTACACCACATAGTGATAACCACAGATATATATTTTTTGTTTTGCTTTCTATTTTCTTTCCTCAACTTAAAATACCCACCAATTGGGTTAGCATACATAATCTTCATTGTGGAATATTTCCAGTATTTTCAATCATAACCATTATAAACCTCTCAATAATGGATTTTTTTTTTGAAAAATGTATATATATAGAATTTCTCATGAGAATTCTATTCATCATTTGACATTTTCCACTTGGCAAAAGGATTTTCACTCTGTGCAATGGCATAAATCCAATTAGTGGAATATTTTAATTAACCTAGGAAACGCACTCACAATAAAATCCAACAAAACCCTTTCTGTAACTAGAGATGTTTTTAATTAATTTACTGGATTTAAAATAGTTTTGGATTATTTTCTAAAAGAATGAAAAATCATTACTAAAAAGGAAGTTTGAAGAACTTGATCATAATTCTCAAAAAATAATTTTCATTTTGAAGTGACAATTTCTTTAACTGATAGGGGTTTTTCAAAACATTTTATCTGTAAACAAAATTTTGATATGTCAATCAAAAGAATTGTACACCATTTAAGAGCCATATGAATTTTTATCTATTTAATTCATAAAACCAATTAGGGTAAGTGTGCCAAATTCCGGCCAGCTTGCAATTCCGGCCACCTTTTTTGTTCCTCTAATTTCCATTAATTTCAAGTTTTTACTTACTCTAAAGATTATACAATGCAAAAGAATAACAAAAAATGTAGCTTCGACAAACGAGATGACGCGAAAAAAGCATTGGAAGAATTCCCAAATGACAAGGAACTATGAGAATGAAGGTGGCCGAAATTGGGCACCAAAGCTATGTCTACATTTTTATTCATTTTAAAATGTATTAAGAATGATTTTAGAGTAAATAAAAACGATAAATTGTCTACAAGGTTCCAAGCAACACGCTTTAAGAAAAAGGAATAAAAAAATCAATTTGTATTAAAAATATTATATTTTATACTTGAGACTTTGCCACTTGCATGCAACTATGCCGAAATTTGGCACACTTACCCTAAAGGTTTAATTGCAAAATCTAATTTACCATAGAGCCATTAAAAAATGTTATGAGTTTTATATCAAATCGTATGCAAAATTTAAAAAACATATCTTATACACGAAATTTGTTGTTACCCTGATGCGACTCAGAAAATACTTATTAACCCCTTCGTGACCATATGGCATTATACATCATACGCAAACTAGGTGATTTTGGACAATTAATTTCTGTGCAATAAATAACCGAATTGATGCAGGAAAATGATTTTTATTGACTTAAATATTCTTTTGACCTGGGAAAAATAGCCCTTCGGAGGTAGAAACACATTTTCTATTTCTATTGCTCTTTTCTTGCTCTGCGAATGTTTCGCACGAATAGTTTGACATCGCATCGATTTTGATAATATTTTCCTTCATTATCTTTCCAGATTCGAAATCTTGATGGCAAATCCTTTTCTTAGATTGTGTTTGTAAAATTTTAATGTAGGATAACTGTACCAACTAAATTTCGGCATAGTTGCATGCAAGCGCTAAAGTCTTAAGTTTGAAATGTAATATTTTTAATACAAATAGATTTTTTTGTTACTTCTTTTTAAGGAGTGTTGCTTGGAGCCTCGTAGACAGTTTATCGACTTTGTCTTCTCTAAAATCATTCTTACATTTTAGAATGAAAATATAGACATGGCTTAGGGCAATATTTCGGCCACCTTGATTCTTATAGTGTCTTCCCCTTCTGGAATTCTTCCAAAATCTTTGTCACATTATCTCATTCGTCAAAGCAACATTTTTTACATTGTCTGATCTCTAGAATATTGAAAAACTAAAAATTCGTGGTAATTTGACGAACAAAAGAAGTGGTCGAAATTGCAAGCTGGCCGAAATTTGTTACATTAAATAATTTAATTTCAGTGACCCTTAAGAAATGGGTTGTTTGGATGTCAAGAGACGCCCGGCCCTTACAAAAACTTTAAAGAAGAGAAGAAAGAGACCCTTAAAAAATGAATTCAAAAATATTATAAACATTCTATCTTCAGTATTTCTAGTATACTGTTCTAATGAGTAAAAAGTGTAATAGGGGAAAGTACTCTCCCTTCGCACTTTCATGCCTTCGAATAATGTGAATTTTCTTTTAGTTTTCCTAACAAACTTATACATTTCTATTAAATATTAGTTGGATTATCATTAATTGTTGGTAATTCCGTGATAGTTTAGTGTAAATCTCTTACAAAAAAGAAAAAAAAATTCACATTATTCGAAGGCATGAACGTTCGAAGGGAGAGCACTTTCCCCTATCCTGTCCGTGGATTAGTCGTAAAGCTAACAAAAATTTTCAATTTTCAATGTAAACTGTAAAGCATTAAAAATTATTAGCAAAAATTTTCACAATATTTCGTATTTGCAATATTCTACTTGCTCTTTAAGGCCCAACGCACAATAACTTTTGTTTAGTAAACATGTGTTTAACATTTCATGCAGAGTGAGTGAGATATAGATCTAGTCATCTCGCTCATTCTGATGGGAAATTTTGAAAACATGTTTACAAACAAAAGTTATTGTGCGCTGGTCATAATGCAGAATTTATGCTTTAATAAATTTATTTATTTTGTTTATCAAATGAATTGACCACAGAATGAGTTCAACTTCCCATAAATATAATTATATAGGAGTTAACGAAAATTTATTAATTTTCTAGTCGTAAACGAGGTGTGGCTTGTTTTTCCAAGAGGTTGTTCTTTTTGGAATTTTGTCGGATTAAAAGTAATAATGGGATAATGTAGTTTAGTTTAGACATGTTATGGTATAGGGCAAACTGGGCTACCACAGGATTAGCTATGAACAATGTGATTTTTTTTTTAAATTTATTTACATTTCAAAGGATGAGACCTCTATGAATTCAAGGGAGAAAGTGGGGCTACATTGAACTGGTATTGCATTGAAAATTATATTTTTCGCATAAGGTAAATGTACCAGCGATCGTCAGTGTTCCTCGGATTGGAAGGCTGTCCCGCGTATCGTCACCCCAAAATAAAATGTACTTTTGAAAATTATTCACTGTATTTTAGTAATTTTCTTTAGCAAGATACATCACTTTAGTTCATATTTAATTTACAGAACCAATTTTCTCGTCGAGTTTCAAACAAAATTGCTATTATTTACCAAATTTATTGAATAACTGTATCAGAGTCTTAGCAAAAAATCCGCCATTCATCACTTTCTTAATATTTCACGCGAGAATTTGTCTGCAAGAATGAGGAATTAGGTTTGATTAAAATGATTTACAAATCTGTGTTAATTAAAAAATGAATATTCAGTGACTAATTTCACTATCAATATCAATACACTTTTTTAATTATTTCGGCAAGGAATATTGAAAATAAATTATTTTTTGCGAATAATAGGTTTCTTTCATCAGTTCCCCGAATCGGCACATTTTATCGTTGAAAATTGCACTCAGCGCGCTCAGCTGTCATCTTCACAGCCTTTATTAGATGTTTTTGTTGTGATACAGAAATTTACCAGTGAAACTTTCATTAAATTTAACAATTTTAGAAATTGTATCATGTAAATACACAGTACACAGTTTAAGGATGACAAAGAAGCTTCAATGAAGCCTTGTAGAGTGATTTAGGGGGAACTGGGGCAGTAGTAAACTGGGGTAGTTGTAAACACTGTGATTTTTTTCATTAATTTTAAGACTCCAGAGGATAAAACCCATAAGCATTCATAGATACCATGGGGATGTATGTCCACAGATGAATTGGTCAAAAAAATCCTAATACTTTAAAAATAAAAATCATTTTTCCCGAAAATTTTGATATTTCGATTATTTTGGTCATTTGGATTTCCATCTGGAAATTAAAAACTGTGTAAAATAATCGAAATGTAGCAATACAAGTTCTTTCCTACATCTTTTAGGATTATATTTATGCGTTTACTAGAGAAATTGAGATTCACATTATTTCAAAAGAATTAATAATTGGTCAGAAAACAGCATTTGGGGTAGATGTAAACAGGCAATTTCAATTTCACAAAATGAGTAGGTAAAAGAGCGAGAAATTGACCTTCATGCGAAATATCTATAATTCATAGATTATGAAAAAAATTGGTGGTGCTGTGTTCAATAAAAAGTCACATGATGTCAAAATATGGGGAAACTCCATTGAAAAATGTCTTTGATATGCATGCCTTTACTTTTTTTTGCTATTTTAATTATTCTTTGTAAAAAGTGTCGTGATTTTTTGAAAAATATGCAGTCTTTATATATCTCTTAAGTAATTAAAATAATCGAAAGTGTTGCAAAGTTAATTTCAAGGGTGGAAAAAAGGGTGTTTACATCCTCCCCAGAAAGTGTTTACTTCTACCCCAGGTATTTTGTGAAAAGAGAAAAATGCACGGTGACACAAATTTTATTTTTATGGAAAACTCAATTGTTTTCCAGCATCCGCATTACCTTCGATGTATTGCCTATACCCAAGGGTAAAACATTAGCTAAGAAAGATTTTCCAAAAAATTACGGTGTCCTTGGAAAATCACCTCAAATTCGCATCTATCGAAAATGGTTACATGTGCCCCAGTCTCCCCTAGATGCCAAGAAAGCAGGAGAATCCTCATCAAAAACATCTGCCGATCCGTGGAACATCTTATTTAATCCCTTCAGATCCGCGGAACATATTGCATCCTTACAATTACACCTATATATTATAATTATCCGTAATTATTAAAAGCGTCAATACACGAAAATTATTAAATGGATCACTAATATATCAATTGGCATGTAAAAAAAAATACCAAATAGTGTTTTGGAACTCATATATTCAACTAAATATGGAGCACGTCTCTTAACATTCCGATCCGTGGTACACTTCCCTTATTTTTAAAATATTTTTTTTTTGATAATAATTACGTTAAGCCATACCTCGGCTTAAGTCGTAAGTGTGTCTAGGGCATAAGGGGACATAAACTGTTTGAATTAAAAAAAAGTTCAATTGCATGATTGTCTCACTCTCCCCTACACTGAGAAAAAAAAGAGGGTGCGATTAACTTTTTTTCCTCGTAACTTTAACACTTTTTAGGTGTAAAAATATATCTACATTTTTTAATGTTGATTTTACACCTTTTTAAGGGTAAAATTAACATGAAAAAGGGTAACTTTAACCCATAATACACCTAAAAAGCATAATATTTACACCGATTTCGGATCAATATTGCAGGGTAAAGTTAACATTTCCGGAATGTTATTTTAACTTTTTCGAATTTCTCTCA
Organism: Phlebotomus papatasi; assembly: GCF_024763615.1. NCBI lineage: Eukaryota > Metazoa > Arthropoda > Insecta > Diptera > Psychodidae > Phlebotomus > Phlebotomus papatasi. The sequence continues at coordinate 73,158,757 of NC_077222.1, forward strand.
GTGTAAAAGAGAAACCTCTCAAGTTTTCTTGCAGCTCTAAAAAAAATTAATATTCGACCTTGCCTCAGGTTCCTCTGATAAATCTGCCAATTCTAATGTATTAATTCTGTACTATTGAGCAAGTTTCTTATTGATTTACGAACTTGTTCAAACCTGTTTAATGCACTCTAAGCAACAAATATTAAGCAATTGTCGCAGAATGTTCCTATCTCACAAGATGAATCAATTTATGATCAGGAAATTGCAAAATATTTATGCATAATAAAAATTTGACTGAAGAATGATTCTGTTGCAAGTTTCGGACCTGTATAATTTGTTATTCTAATTTATCTAAAATATTTTATTATTATTATTGTTTTCTCTGCTTATCTGTGGGAAAATATTTGCAAGATTTTTATAGACAAACTTTGGTGTTTTGGGTTATAGTTTATGTCCATAATTTTGTTGTCTAATTTGGAAAGTACGTTTCATCATTCAAAGAATACGATAATCCCAAGAACTTTCTTTGGCAAATATTTTAAACTTTTAAACTTGTAAAATAACATGAGACTTTTAGAAAAATTCTGAGAATCATTAATTTGCAAAGTATAATATTAACAGTAAAAAATACGTAATTGCAGAAGACTGAGAAAGTTTCAAAGCCCCTGTTTAACTAAGTTGAAGTTGTTTAAAGTTACTAAACTGAAAAAAAAAAACACTTTTAAATTGTTTTAGAATTCAATTATTTGGTTAAACTTTTCACAAAAATATTTGTAATTTTTATTTTCTATTTCCACCAGGATTTTAGTTTTTTTTTGTTTATTTTAAAATGAAACGAGATGTGTATATTTAAAATTTCAAGCCATTGCACATTAGTTAATTTTTCTTTCACCAAATACAGTAGAAATTTTTACCAGAAGATTGTAGCTAACGAAATTGGCGTTATTCCCAGAATGTTACATTACCACTATAGACAGAGAGAGGCGATTTCTTTTGCGGGAGAATAAACTAAAGAGTCACGTAGAGATAATTTGCAAATTCCACGTTATTTTCCTTCTTCTTTTTTTTACTTATCCAAATGAACACGACCCAAAGAATACAGTAAATAGGTGTATTTGAAGGTGGGGAAAGGAAAGGAAGAAGAAAAAAAAATAGATTGTGATGCACAAACCTTGGATTAAATTTATGGCGACTGCCTCTCCGGACACTTTGTATGAATAATTTTCATCTTGGGTGCCTCAACAGGCGCCAAATCAGCTGCTGCCGTGAGTGCTGTGTGAACAATTATGCCCGGTTGACTTTCGGTGGGTGGATGAACCTCGTGACTCTCGCCGGGTGTGAGATTGGCCAGAGCAGCCAGGAGATCATGATTGACAAGTGGTTCATTCTCCTCGCGTGGCTCCCAGCCGGCTGGAGGTGAGGCGGGCGGAGATATTAGGAATTGCTTCACCGGAGCCGGTGGCTGGAGATTCTTATGTGAGACTGGCGTCACGGGCTGTGCAAAGTAGCAGCTGATAACTGACTTTGAGAATTGATATTGATGCAATTGTAACCTTGCACTGGCAGCCGCTATGGCTGAGTCAAAGTTCACACGGAGCCTCTTGAAGCTCTTGAGCCAGTGAAATGTGACAGATTCGGAGAAGGTACGAAAGAGATTCTCCATATCAGCTTTGAGTTCCTCATTCGTAAACACCTCCGAATGAATATTGGTAACAATGATGGATGTGGGCAGATCATCGAGTGTATCGGCATCTGTGGTTTCATTCTCATCATCTGAATCTAAATGCTGTATTGGATGCTGATTGGGCAAACCATCGGCCGGATTGATAAAGATATTTGTCTCGTCGGCAGGTGAGAGACTGTCATTCTCCTCAGGCTGTGCCATGATTCCTCCTGATATGGTGTGTCCCCCCCCAGAGAGGCCCAAGAAAAAGAAAAATAGAATGCAAAATTATCTTCAATTTGGTCGTTACGTCTTCCTCTCTCCCCATTTACGTCACAACATCTCTTGCTGACGCTCTTGGCGCGCCACAATTTCCTCAATTGCCAAGAAGACAAGAGACCACACTCAATTGCCAATCGAAAATCAATTGCTAACCCTTCAATTAGTGGCCAATGACACAGGGAGGTAGAAAAATAAAACTATTGTGAGTATTGTGACTCGGTATCAAATCCAATTATGTAAGGCTGAATCAAATGGGGAGATGTGTCAAGGTAGTCCAAGGACTCTGGACTATATGCACACCCGAGAGAGAATGAGGAAAAAAAAAGTGAGGAGGCGGGTGTTCTTGTCGTCACCACTCCACACTGTTCACATAATCGATATGCTGAATATGAAATATTTATACCTCTTTCGCCTCCGGATCACTTTCCAGCTGAGATATCCGTAGAAACAGGTGCAAAAAATCCAAAAGGCGTCCAATCAATTTGATTGTAACTTTCCCACTGTGTCCTAACTAAAACACCAAAACCAAAAGGTTTTCCTTCCACTTTTCTTTGGATTAACTTGCGTAGGCGACTTTTTAGGGCCAAAATTCCACGGATTTTCACCAATATTCCAAATTGTATTTCATCACATGCCATCCACAAACATCCCCATTACATGTTGTTGAGGTGTTTTGGCCAAAATAGTACACAATTTATTAAAAATTTGCTAGACTTTTCCACAAACACCACCACAGTGTCCTCTGACATTTTACACACTGCTCAGCGCACCCTATGGAGATTTCGAAAAAATGTGCATACACATCCGAGATACGCAGCCATTTTCGAAATGTCACTAGTGTGTTTTTGTAAATTTTTGCATCTCTAGAGCCAAAAAAGCCAATTTTCTCTCATTTTTCACACATCTCATAATAGTTTTTCCCACTAAAATAGCTACATTGTGATGAGTACACGTACCTACTATAAGGTAAGTTCAGAAAATTCAATTGAGTTTGCAAATAAAATTCCCAAACAACCGGCTTGCTGTGCGGTCGCCATGGCGAAAAAGTGCATCAAAGACTGCGATGCATTTTGTCCCCAAGGTTCTCTTTTGTTTTTTTTTTCCTTGCCTTGAAGAAGCACACCTATCTGATCGATCAAACAATCCCTTCGTTAGTTCAATATCTCAGCTAAAGGGAAAGGGTTAGACAGTGAGTGTCCTTGAGGAAAAAAAGAGTCCAAAATCTTACTCATGACATCTGACCAAAAAGTACAAATAAGTGAAAAAAAATATAAAACAATTTCATAACTAAATTACCCTTTTCTCCCATTTTCCAGAACTCAATGTCAAGAAGTCCCAGCGAGGAACGACACTATATCTCTCGAGCTGGTTCATCGCGAGAGAATGGCGACTACAGGAAGTCCCGCAAATCGTCTTCCCGCAGTCGAGCCCGCTACAGATCTCGCTCACGTTCACGGTCTCGTTCTGAGAAGCGCTACAGAAGCAGGTCACCGTCCCGCCACGATAGGAAGCGCTCCTATTCCAGGAGCCCCAATTCCTCTCGTCGCAGACACGTAGCAAGTCGAGTAAGTGCTGATGCAAATCAATTGGATGTGATTATAAATGACATAGAACCAGGTCAATTCACAGGATCATCCCCCAAAGTCCAGATGTCTAGGAGTCTTTGGACTCAGTGATGCAACAACTGAAGACCAGATTTATCAAATTTTCTCCAAATTTGGAACAATACACCGTACTCAAATAATTATGGATGCAATGGTAATTCCTAATTCAATAATACAAAATATTTCCCCCAGAATCCCCTCAACTTCCCAGTGATGAGTTAGCCGGGAAGTTGAAAACCACATACGCGAGATTATCTGATTTTGGGTAGATAAATATCCGGAAAATTTAGAATGATATCCACACTCATGGCTTGCTAAGAGTTTCAATTGGGTTTTCATTAAAGGCATTCCGGAACATTTTCTCTCAATCTCTATTCCAGAGTAGATTTTAATTATAGGGGATTTGTTTTCGTTGCAGACGGGATGTTCACGGGGCTTCTGTTTTGTCTACTTTGCCAATGCTGATGATGCCAAAGTGGCAAAGGATAATTGCTCAGGAATGGAACTCGATGGGAGACGTATTCGAGTGGATTATTCCATTACTCAGAGACCTCATACTCCAACTCCAGGAGTCTACATGGGACAACCAACGGGCAGAGGACGAGAGAATCGAGATCGTAGTCGCAGAAATGAGTAAGTACTGCCTTTTAAATCAACTTTGTTTATTTTCATAATCGATTCAGTTCAAGTGAATCCAATAACACTGCAAAGATGATTTTGTCCCTGGATTCTCATGCTATTTTTTCTATTGTTAGAGTCAAATGATTTACGAAAATACTTATCATTTTGATTTTTTAAGTATTAAATAATATAATAAAAGCTAAATTAAATAAATAAATTTTAGTATTAAATAATATAATAATAGCTTGTACTGCCTAATTGCGAGAAAAAAAAACAATAACACTCGAAATTGTGAAGTTTTTCTTTAGTTGGCTGAGTGCTCGTTTTCCGTTTGAACCTCAATATCGAGGTTAAAAAACAATCTGAGACAAAAGTTGTACATGGACGAAAATGTAGCTGATTAAATTCTCTATCAAACCCTTAAAACAGATTGTTAGGAACAGTCCTAATTTTCGAGAAATTTTTGATTAAATTTGCTAAAAAGTTCGATTTTTCCATGTTTTCTGACATTTATGAGACTACAGCGCCCCTGGTGTCAGTTGTACGAACTTCATCTGTTCAGAGGATTTGTCGGGCATGTAAAGGAGACCAAATTATTCCATAGTGAGAAATAAATCGGTTCAGCAGAATCGGAGATATAGGCACCCAAGTATCAAAAAACGACAAAAACGGTTTTGCCTAGATTCCAGTCGCAAAATCCAAATGAAATCAAAATGATAAGTATTTTCGTAAATCATTTGACCCTAGCAATAGAAAAAATAGCATGAGAACCCAGGGACAAAAAAAGTTCAAAATTGTTGCACAGTGTAATATACTCTAAATCAAATAAAAATGATGCCTCCTATACACAGAAAAAAAATATTTTGTAAAAATGTTCGTAAATGTTTGTGAATTCTTATGGGGGAGTTACGAAATGTTCGTGAATCGTATAACCCACAAACAAGTTCGTAAAATTTTTTACTTTTTTCAAAAACATTGTTCGTAAAATGATCATTTGACGAACATTTTTTGTACTTTTATAAACATTTGTTCGTAAATGTTCGTAAACACACAAAAAATATTTGTAAAATTTTGTCATTTGTTCGTAAATGTAAAATATTCGTCAGATAAACAAAAAATACGAACAAATGACAAAATTTTACGAACATTTTTTGTGTGTTCACGAACATTTACGAACAAATGTTTGTAAAAGTACAAAAAATGCTCGTTAAATGATCATGTTACGAACAATGTTCGTGAAAAACGTAGAAGTTTTTACCAACTTGTTTGAGGGTTATACGATTTTCGAGCATTTCGTAAGCCCCCATAGGAATTCACAAACATTTACGAACAATTTTACAAAATATTTTTTTGTGTGGGGTTTAATTCGGAAAAAGAAAGTGTTAAACCCAGACAGGCTTATGGTAGCTGAGATTCTTTTTTTAGAAAACCTCGGTATGCGTGCATCTTCGATTTTAAATTGAATTTTTAATATAAAGAGTCATATCAAGCAAACTTCGATGATCGGAAGACTTCTAAACTTTCGATGATCGAAAAGATTAGATTTGAAAGATCTTTTAAGTTTCCTCTAAAAAAAACACTTATTGTAGTCCTAACAAAATTTCATGTCACTTGATCGGACTCAAACTTTGCTAAAATATTTTACGCCACTCCCTAATAACGAATATATAATGATTAAATTTTATTCTTGACGATCCGGTCGTTCGTCCATCCGGCTTTTTAAGCTTAATAACTCCCAAGTTAAGACGAACCAACCTTGCTGAAAAACCAATGTTTTCAGCACATTTTTTCAAATTTTGGAAATAGCACTACAATGTTAATGGCCTATGGTGAAAACCCCTATGGCATCGATCGATCTCAAATTTTAGTATGTTATAAATGGGCCCAAGACCTTTCGATTAAAAACAAGCGCCTGGCGAGTTGGCCTTTTTATATGGAGCTATTTGAAGCCAATTCCTAAATTGATCTCGGATTCAGCTCACAGTGCTCCAAGGAAAAAATTTATTTAAACAAAAATTTAGTATATTAATTTATCCCTCCATACGGAAAGGTATCTTATAATACGGAAAAACTCACTTTTTAAATATTTAGCATAACGATCACGAGTGCAGAAAAATTCCCAGTGAAAGTAAGAAATTGGCTTCAACTGTGAAGGCCACTCGCCGGGGACTATATTAAAAAAAATAAGCCCCCCCCCCCGACCCCCTTGACCCGAGCTAGAAGGGGTCACAAATTCAATTTTCAAATGGCCATATCAAGATTTTTTTCAATTTGTAAATTCAATTTAATTTTCAGATGAATTCCTATGCGTTATTTTGCATTAAAAATCGTTTGAATTTATAGATTTTCATTTATTTATTGATATAAACAAACTAATACTTGGTCCACCAAAACATGTTTAAATATGCTAAAATAGCATAAATGTGGTTGCACAAATTAATTTCAACTCAGCAAATTAAAATGTTAAAATTGCTCAACAATTCCAATTTTAGGCGATATAGGCACCCTCATTTCCGATGTTTCTGCAAGTGAGGTCCAACTATGTGAAGTAGTTCCTTAAATTCTTCAGTAGCCATACGAAGAAAATTGTTGTGTCCAAAAAAATCACCAATTGCGATATCATTATACATCTTTTCAATGAATCTGTGGACAGATTTCTCTTGGATCCATTTCCTGGTCCACAATCTCTTCCTTTTACGCATTTTTATTGAACATGTATCCTACAAAAAGTAGGAAAATTTCTTCCCCACCACTGAACTCACTCATTTTTCTAATAATGTAACAAAATCACAAATGACAAAATAAAACAACTGGCAATCTGCGCGGCTTTTTTTAATTTAGCAAATTTCTCGCAAAAATGTGTCCTGCCTGGCTATGAAAAATTTCAAGTGGTTTTCGCAATTTTAATACTATATTTTGCTGAGTTCAATTTAAAATTAAATTGTGAAAAATCCTAGTGTGATAGCACCGTTAGAACTTGAAAAATGTTGGTGTTTTAGAAAGCTCTCGTGTAGTACTACAACCCTTGTGACACCCCAATTTCATACGATTTAATCGAAGTGCCCAATCAAAAATTGATTTCTGATTAATCGATCTCAAATATTTTGAAAACTAGACGATGCTTTTTCTTTAAATTTTAATATGTTGTAGCTGAGGTCAAGACCTTTCCAACGGTGGGTCGCACTCCTCCCTCGATATTCCCTGACCTGACCTATAACCAAAAATGTATTGACCGAACCGTATTTTCGCTGTTTATGGCTCCGGCACACGTTTTAGATCAAGAAAATTTCATGAAGTCGACTTTCGGATCCATTTCTTTCTCACATGTTTTGCATATGTCTATCTCATTCTCTCGCACTCTTCTTCTTCTCTTAAACATCACTTTAAATTCAATTTAACTCAATCGAATTTGGTATGCGAAAGAATGAGATAGTCATATGCAAAACATGTGAGAAAGAAAGGGTTTCGAATTTTGACTTCATGAAATTTTCCTGATCTAAAAGGTGTGCCGGAGCCATTATGAAGCCATTTATATGAAATTTTAGTATATTATTGTGTATGAGATCGAGATCTTTCTAATAATAGGTCCCATCCGTTCCTACTCAAACTCACTGTACCCCGACCCTTACTATATCAATATGGACCGGACTCTATCTCTAATGTATATTAACCGATTTCAATTATTTTTTTCTTTTGTTGGCCTTCCCCACTCGGACTATTTAAAATAGAAAATGACCAGTGATAAGCCCAGACAAGCTTATAACCTGTAATGAATCTCAGCTACCATAAGCTTACGTGGGCTTATGACTTGTTTTTAATATAGTTTCAAGAAAAAAAGCTAAGAAAAAATTCGATTTTTTCGATGTAATATACCTATACTCAATTTTTAAATCATTGCAACATGTTCTATCTTTTTTTTTGTGTAAGAGCTGTACATTTTGTATGAAGACACAAGGCAAGAAAAGTTTGAATTTTCCATAGTGAATTGAAAAAAAGGAGAAATTAAAGTTCCTTTAAAAAGATTTGTGAAGTTCAAGACTGAAAATTCCTGAATAAATGAATAGATTTTCACTTGGACTTTAGAAAAAATGAAATGAAGCAACACACACGAGATAAAAACTAAGCTCAAGTGCCCATTTGCAGTGATTACTATGAAAGGGAGAGAGGATCTCGATACTCGGATAGGCGATCACCATATCGTCGTAGAAGACACCGAAGTCGATCTCGTTCATATTCACCAAGAATTCGTGAGTTTTTTCTTACGTTTTATAGAAAATTATCGTCAAAAGACTCTAAAATTGTTTTATATTGATTTTCAGGTCGAAATCGCTAAGAGCGATCTCATTTCATCTATTCACGAGTCCTCCATTTGTAATATATTTCGTGCAGATAACAAAATATCAATTTTAAAAGAACTTTACACAAGTTTGTAATGAAAAAGTATTACAAACTAAAAAAAAATTATGTGTCTTTTAACCATAAGATTCTCACATAAATATTCTGCGTGTGAGGTGTTCCTTTTTTGTTAATTTCTCATTTAGTTTCATTTTTAGAGTATATGCATATTGTATAGAGCAAAGAACTGAGAATTTGAATTGGCAAGGATATGAGCTATTTAAGAAATTGCATTTTTTGTGAGGAAAAAAAAACTGGTGAAAACCAAGAATTGTATAATCATGCTTTAAGACAATTAATCTTCATGAACGGGCATTTGTCAATATATTATATTGAACTCATGTACAAAAATTCTGTTTTACTCCAATTCTCTTACAATTTCTTGCAGTTAGGTTGAATCCTTGTTGACTTTGACACGACCATCTTCGTCGAAAAACCAGGAAGGAACGGTAATATCTCCAGATTGAGCCACTGAAATTCAGAAATTTGCTTTAATAAAATTTTCATTTTTCTTTTAATTAATCAAGAGGGTATTTAGTAATGTGAATAATGTGAGAAAAGTATCAAATTGTCCGAGAAACATTTCACGAAACCCACAAAAAAACTCAAAAATTGTTTCGTGAAACTAAAAAAAAACCTAAAAATTGCCTCGCGAAACCTGAGAAACTCAAAAAATTCTTCGAGAAACCTAATAAATTGTTTCGCGAAACCCGAGAAATCAAAAAACTTCAATGAAAATGAAAGTGAGTCAGCCCTTGGGTAAAATTAAAGATTTCTCGTTCTAAGATAAACACACTTACGACTAAAGTCTAAAGACGACTAAGCTCGTATATAGCCAAGTCAGATCCTTTTATATGGGCTTCAGACCAGAGGTTTAGCCCAGTTCCCGAGGGTTTCAAAACTTTCCCTTCAACAGCAACCCGTTTTATAGATTTTTCAGAATCTATAATAGAAAATCCAAAGATTTCCAGAAAATCTTGACCAATAAGAAATTAGAGAATTTGAGCCATATGGCTAAGCCTAGGTCTGAAGCCCATATTATACGGGCTTCAGACCTTTTTTACTGCTATAATTTCCTATTAGTAAAGATTTTTGGAAAAATTTAACTTTGGATTGGATTATTAAGAGCCACTGATCTATTGAATTCTAAATTGGTTGCTATTTTAGTACTTTAGACTAGACCTTCCGGAACTGGGCTAAATCTCTGCTCCGAAGACCATTTTACACACTACAAACGCGGTTACGGTTTTACTGACACTCACAAAACATCAGTGTTGAAGGCTTTTATGTAGATATATTCACAGAAATACGGGTGTATTTTCTTGAAAATGACACTTTGTAAATTTACGTCACAACTCAAATTAGAATTATTCACTAGAATCGCGGAATTTGACTAAGTTGCGAGAGGATTCCATTTCACAAAAAATGAAATTAACAATAATTATTTACAAATAGTTTCATTTTAATAGTTACAAATTCATGTTTAGTGAATGCCAGTAAATGTTACGGGACATTCGTAGCGTGTCAGAAACTCTTGGCTATGAACGAGCGAGAACGAGCTTAGTCGTTTCTGGACTTTAGCCGTAAATGTGTCAGCCACATTATTTCTAGTTTTTAGTGTCGAAAGGCTTAGAAAGTTTTCAGTGACCTACTCGTCCTGAAAGGGTTAAAGAAATTTGACACCATAAAATTAAAGATCTCTCACTATATTGGACAATACGAATTAGCCTTTAATTAGGATTTTTTTTAAAGATTTATACAGTAGACTCTCTCTCAATTGGGTATTTGGGGCAAAATGTCATCCGGTTTAGCGATAAAATTGAGCGTCAAAGCCTTTGTAAATTCCACAAAAAGCGCTCAATTATAAAGAATCACAATAAAATAGGAAGAACTAGAGCGAATTTCAGCGAATTAGCTTCATAATTAAACGTGAAAATTGTCAACAAAATTTGTCGCCCGATTGAAAAAGAGCCGATTGAGTGAGAGTCTACTGTATTTATATCATCATCATCTAGTTTAGTAGTGCACGCCTTTCGATTCTCCGTCACTTCAGGAAGATGTTCGGGTTCGATCTCAAGGCGCTCCAAGGCAAGATTTTGAATTTGATTCAACCACCTTGTCCTAGGTCTGTCTCGAGGTCGACGCCTTCTCACAATGGCTTGCATAGCTCTTCTGGGGAATCTTACGTTTTTAATTAGGACTTCAAATCACTCGGTAAGTTTATGCAATTAATTTGTTTTTTTTTATCTAAACTAAATTGTAATGAAGGGGCTATTGTAATATGTTTTTATATTTACAAAATTGGTAATGAAATCGGACTTATCCGTAAATTTTTGTTGCTCGGATTGTTCAAATCATTTCGAATTTTAATTCTGATTTTTTCATGATGCAGCTATTGTTATGTTGAATATGCCCCGACTGATCTCGTTATCACAGAGTAATATTTTGAACATTCTTGATTCTAAATCCGTTTTTTTCTATTCTATCTCGAGAACTAACCCTTAGGTACGGATCATTTGTTTTTTGATTCAGTTGTAAATCAGTTTTGGTAGGTTCGAAAAAACTATGCTATATTTCAAAATCCTTAAGGATCATTTGTCTATAAGGCAAAAAACAAACGAGCAGTCAAAAATTCAAAATGAACAGTAAAAAAATAAAAATGAGCAGTAAAATATCTGATTATGGCCAGTAAAAAACATAAATCTTTTCAAAAATGGGATTAATTTATATTTAACATTTAAAATTGTTACAGATAGAATGAAAAGCCCTTTATTTTCCCTTTGCCAAAATTTGCACGATAGGGGAGACTGGGGCAAAAAGTCACAAAACGGATATTTTATTTTTTTACAAGCTACCCGAGCACCTCCAAAATTTCTAATTAGCACAATTTTATAGGAAATTTACCGCTCTATAACTCTGTGAAAGTCATTTTCTTCTATTTTGTAAGGAAATATATTTATCGAGCCGTTTTTTAAAAGGTAATTTTGTGATCATTCTCAAAAGCTGGGGCAAATAGTATCAGGCATAAGATACTATCACATTTCGATTCGCTTTATTACGGCATTTCGTGAATTTAAGTAAAATACCTAGATTACATATTTTCGTAGGAAATTTATTCTTTTACACCTTTGTAAAACACCGTTTTCTCTATCTGAGCGAGAAAAAGCGCATTTTAAGGTATTTTACAAAAAACACACAAAAGACTGCAAATCGTTTGACCAATGCAAACAACAAGCGGCGACACATAGCATTGACGTTTCTTTTCACCATGGGACATCAGAAATTGTTTCGGTTTTTGTTACTTTTTGCTCCATAACTTTTGTTACTTTTTACCCCAAGTGGTCGTTTTTAACAAAAGGATTTCTGGAGAAAAGTCTTTGTAAACTTCTAAAATAGATAGCCGATTCGTATTCAAAGAATATCCAGATAATTTGGGAAATATTCACCAGTGCATCAAATTTAATATAAGTACCTAATAATTGATATTTTCTGCACGGAAAATATTTCAAAAATAGTGCTAAAAATTTCGACATTTTTTATTTTCTAAATTCCTTGTTCAAATTCTAACAAACTTACGACATTGAAGAAGACCTATGGAGGCTATCTATGGAAAAAAATTAAAGCCGCTCTCTTATTTATCTTGGAAGATATTGCATTTTAAAATTTTCGATTTGTGACTTTGCCCCAATCTCCCCTAATATCACTGTTTCAATTTTTTGTTACTACTCAATTTTAATTTTTTACTGATCATTTATACAATGTCTTTGAAAATTTTATGAGTTTTGTATTTATTCGGACCGACGCTATATATATATAAGGTAAAGTGCCCTCAAGTCGACCGGTTCCTCAATTCGACCGGTAGAGTTATTTATTCAATTTATTTATATTTGCACTAATGTTTGGCGTATGATCTAACATCAATAGGTCAATTATTTCATAAATAAATACGAATCAGTGACAATTTTATAGAAATTCACCATTGAAACATTCAAATATTGACCACCGGTCGAGTCGAGGAACCGGTCGACTCGAGGGCACTTTACCTTAATTATTGGTTTGATTGAAATAAAATATCTAGATGTCGATCTTTTTTAAACTTGTAATTTAACTCCCTCGGAACATTTTGTTTAGTCAGATTTTGAAAAAAAAATCTTCTTTAGAGAGTTTTTATCATATTTTCTTTGTTGTTTCTAAAACTTAAGACATTCTAAAAAAAAATTGATCCCTTTGGTAGCCTTCTGCATCATTTGGAAAACCCAATTTAAAACATGAAATATGAAACATAAAACACGAAATATGAAACATAAAACACGAAATATGAAACATGAAATATGTGACAAAACATGAAATATGAAACACGAAACATAAAAAGACCTTAAACCGTTTCACGGTTTATCTTTTAAATTTGTTAGAATAATTTCTAATCATAGAACTTTAATAGAATACTTACATTTTTTTGCGAATTCTTCACTTTTTTCCTTTGCTTTTTGTTGCTTTACCTGTTGCCTCTTTAGTTTTTTCTTCCGGTTTTTCTCACTCTTAATTTTTCTCTCTTGCAAGAGTTTAGCTTCAGTCTTTGCCTTCATCCTCGCTTCATACTTTTCTATGAGGTTTTTCTTCTCATTCCAAATATTAACACTCTCAGCCTTTCCCCAATGAGGAAATGCACATGGCATGACATTTTTCTGTTCATGGAGTATTGTGACTTCCTGATCGTCGATTGGAATCCAATCGTGCTGTTCCAGAAGGGGTTTCCTCCTAAAATCTACTTTGGCAAAAAGCTGAGAGAGCTGAAGGAAATTCTTGTCGTGTTCGCCTGTTTCTCTGCTGGCGTAGATCTTGACTTTTTTGTCATGGACTGATTCATGGTGCATAAGGTAGTTTTGGACGGGAAAATTTTTCATGACACTCAAGATTCCCCAGAGTCTTTGAAGTAATTTTTTTGAAGATATTCCATGAAGTCTCTGTAGATCTTTTTCGATGTCCTTTAGGGAAATTTCCTTCACTGATAGGATTTTTAGTGTCTGAAAATCTATTCGGATGCGTAGAGTTCTGCTGTTGGGATTGAAAGTTTGTTGACACCATTCTCGGATTAGCTCTTCAATGGTCATTTCTTCAGCTCCAAATTCCGTTTGATATTCGATTTTCAGGGAGAAATTTATGGCTTCCTCTCCGTCATCACCCAAAACCACTCCATCCTGATGGAACTTTACCAGGATTCTACAAACTTCCTTGCCGGAAGTCAAAGAACATTTTCTGAACACACTGTTCTGTGCTCTTCTTCGGCTCTTCACGGGACTTGGAATATTTAATATTTTCTCAGGAGTTGAATCTTTATGGGCTTCTTGAGTGGCTGATTGGGTCTCTTCGGTAAGCTCCTCCTCCACAGATTCATCTATGATTAATTGACCTTCATCGTCGCTATCTGAATCCAAGTCTTTTGGAAATTTTGAAAAGGTTTCAGAATTTTCTGTCACAGTTTCCGAAACATTTGGGGTTTCCAATAACGGAGATTCTTGTAGAGATTCCTCCAATACTTCCATTTCGAAGGAGTATGTCAGAATTTCTGCATTTCTATGCTTTGTGTCCATATTTAAAGGAGGTAGAGGGGATTCTACTATACACAGCTTTTTCAATCCACTTTCTTGTATCCTGAAGAGGATATTCCAAGAGAGTTTAATGCCATTTACAAATTTTTCAATGCTGTCCAAAGGCAAAATGATATCAATCTCATCTTTTTGAGCAATTCTTTCCAAAGCTCTTTCATCCTCAGTGCCTTTGAAATTTGCATTAAATCCCATGTAGCTCTTCAATTTTTCAGGATTCTGTTCAAGTTTTAGGGTTTCAGTAGCAGAAAAGTCGTATATCATCCGTGGTACAACTCCCAGTCGTAGGGCTTCTTCCTGATTTTCCAAATGTACTTCGGCGTTTTCCGGCAGGCAATAATCCAGAGGAAGTGCTGTCTGTAGCTGGTAATTTTGCTGTTGTTTCTTCTTTACATCTTCCACATCCCTCTGCCATATCTCAATCAAAATATTCTCCATGCCAACATCAATCTTGAGAATTCTCTGCCTCAAATGAGTCATGAAGTAATTCTTTACAAATTCATAGAATTCAGTCTTTTCTTGCTTTCTGATTTCCTCACAGGAAAGATATTTTTCTTGATCAGAGTGATTAATTTGAGACTCTGCACATTCATCAGGATCTTCCAGACTCTTGAGATATCGTATACAACTCATGTGAATCTCCTCGTCCATCTTCGATTTTGTGGGAAATTTCCTGAATAGATGCAATTCATTGTCTTTCTGTGGACTGTTTTCAGTAGCTACTGTCCTCGGACTCACTTTACCGGTAGCATCCTTCTTTGGTGGAGTTTGTTGAATAATTTCTGATTGATTTCTATATCTCTCATAGTATTGCGGATCGATTTCTTTCATGTGACAAACGTAAACATCACATTCATCATCGGAAAATGCTGCAGAATAAACATCTCCCCTTGTTCTCAGCTGTTTAGGGTACTTCTTTGACCTAACCAGAAGTAAAATAATTTGAGAGAACAATGAATTAAAATAAAATAATGAATTTCTTACCAATTTAAATTCAGAAACTCATCCATATCGAATGAGGTTATGTTTACTTTTGGAGAGTTTTAATTTCCCGCAAAAATATGTTCGAAACCCATGGTAAAAAATATTACATCTTTGTGAAATAAAAAAAAGAGTTGCCTGTACCTTCGTTTTTTTATTATCTACAATATTATTTTTAAGCTTTTTGCTAAAAAAATGAGTTCAAAATAAAAAATTGCAAAAATTTCGAAAAAACGGCTGCGTATCTTTTCAAAGTCTCCAAAAAAAAAGTGGTCGAAGAAACGGGAGTTTTGACATTTTCAGTTGACGTCGATGGTCGATGACTAGCATTTTCTCGTGCTTTCTATTTTTCTTGGCGATTTTCCGTGGAAATTCAAGTGATAAAGACATAATTTGGTAGTAAAGAGTTCTCGTGCACATTTTAGCGATGGCGGGTGCAACACTTTTTGAACGGGCGCAAGCAATTTCGTCTGTGAATCGTGAAGAGGGCATTTCCCTTCTAAACAAAATTGTGCGTGAACAAGAAGTGGCTGAAAATGATGAAGAACTCATACGGATCAAGGAGCAAGGTATCTTACAGCTTGGAGAGCTGTACAAGCAGGAAGGGAAGGCCAAGGAGCTGGCAGACTTGATTAAAGTTACAAGGCCCTTCCTCAGTCTCATAAGCAAAGCGAAGGCCGCCAAGCTTGTGCGTTCCCTCGTGGACCTCTTCCTGGATCTCGAGGCGGGAACTGGGATTGAGGTGCAGTTATGCAAAGAGTGCATTGAATGGGCAAAGCAAGAGAAGCGCACCTTCCTGCGACAGTCGCTAGAAGCACGTTTGATTGCTCTGTATTTTGACACGGGAATGTACACAGAAGCCCTTGCCCTGGGGTCACAGCTGCTGAAGGAACTGAAGAAGCTTGATGACAAAAATCTTCTAGTAGAAGTGCAGCTGCTTGAGAGCAAGACATACCATGCGCTGAGCAATTTGCCAAAGGTAAGTGCAATTTCTTTGTGGAGAGAAAAGTTTCGAGGTGACGTCGTTATTGTTGGACACAAAGACAAGCTCTTATGTGACCTCATCTGGACGACAAAAGACTCTATTGGAAATTATGAACACAGCTTTCTATTTGTGACAATTTTTCATGTCATTGGTGTTTTTAAAAATAGATATATAATCCGTAGGTTGTTTTAAAATATATTTACTTTTTTTATATTCTTTCCCGTTTCTTTTCTCTTGCTTTAAAAGTAATTAATTCTATTTAGCAATTATTATTTTTTTTCTAAAAGTCTTAAGTAGCTATAAAACGCATGATCATCGGTTTTCAAATCAGAATGTCGACCGTTTCGTAGCGACAAAAAAATAGTTTTTAGTATTGATAAGTTGTTTTGCAAAGCAAAAATCGTTTAAAAATAATGAATTCTGAGATATTTTTGAAAGAAAATGTGTTTTCTAAATCGTAACACTATCAGTCTTAAATTGAAATAAACGAAGCCTTTCGTAAAGGCCCAAATAGATTCAAGCTGATCCTCGAGAATATTTAGGGCAGAATCTCATTGACAGTAAAATGCTCACCGTCACCGTCAAACGCAGTGCCGTCACCGTCAAACCTAGTGCCACCGCCTCGGTGGCACTAGGTGATAATACTATAAGAAAATTGAAGAAATAAAACGAAAATGCGATAAACGGTGAGCAAAAAAACTGTCCGAAAAACTGTAGCAAAAAATCCTACAGTTTTTTTTTGCTTACCGTTTATCGCATTTTCGCTTTATTTATTCAATTTTCTTATACTATTTTCACCTAGTTCCACCGAGTATGAGACAAGGTAATATCGCAATGGAAAATTTGCGTAAGAATTGCAATGAAAATGCGTAAATCAACGAAATACGGTGAGGGCTTTGACGGTGACGGTGAGCATTTTACTGTCAATGTGATTCTGCCCTTAGCCTATATAAAATTTGGCAGTAAAGGATTAGGTAAAAAAAATTTATGCAAAGAATCTCTAATCGATGATCCTAAGCCCTCAGTGTATAACAGTTTAGGATAAACTATTACTACAAAATTGTACTGGCTAAATATTCTCGAGGATCAGCCTGAGTTTATTTGGGTACTAAGGAAGTTAAATTAAGCAAGCTTTTTCGGTATATTTTTGGTAAGCATAAGAGTCCAGTTTTTAGATGGTTTTTAGAAGATTTAGAATAAAAGTGCAATCGAAATATGAAACTAAATAATCAGGATAATCAGCATTCATGGAAAAAGATGGTGGAACTAAACCTTTGTAAACAATAATCAAGTTTGAGGAAAATATTTAGCTAAAACTTGCTTTTTCAAACTAAAAATGAGAATATTTTTTGGTAGCTTACTAATGGCTGCAATAGCATAAGAAAGTCAAGGAGATGAACTCCTCCCTCTGGATGCGACAGGAAGTGCAATCCTTTCAGGACGGGAAAACACAAAATTTTTAGCAAAGAATTTTATGTTCCTGTCCTTCTGTTCTGTCCTGTTTCCTGTCCTGATTGGATTTCACCCCCTGATGCATCCGGAGGGAGTTCATCTTGACTTTCTTATGATATATTTTTTTCATTTAATATTTCGACTCATTGAGTCACTTGTTCAGAGGTGTTTCTGCAATGAAATTTGCTCTTTTTAAAAAGGGTTTCTGAGAGAGAAATAAGCTTTTAACTGTAGATTTAAAAAAAAAAACAAATATTTAGGGCATAACATTGTTAAAATATTATTTGGTCATATTGCACAACATATTTTTAAATTGCTCTATCCATTTTTATTTATCATCGTTTTTCCTAAAATAAATCTGCAATAACTCTGTTTTTACTTTTAAGACCTAATTAAATTAAAGTGTTAATTTCTACAGGCTTTAAAAAATCGCTTCTGATGCGATGAATCTCACAAAAAATTCAACGGAAATCAGCAAATATTCAGTTTGTTTTAACCAGTAACAATTAAACTTGGTTAGAGAAAACATTAAATTTTTGCCAGTAAAAAATTGAATGTGATCAGTAAAATATTAAATTTTGATCAGTTAAATGCCTATACTAAATCTTTACAAGATGAGATAAATTTATATAAATTAGATCTCCGGCATATTTTCTAGATAAGGAAAATTTCCATGAGATCAAAATGTATTGCATCTACCGCACCCTTTAACATGTTACACATGAAATTGGATTAAAATAAATTGAATTTGTTTTGATGTTCGAAAGAAGAATTATGCGAAGGAATGGGAGTCATATGCAAAACGTTTGAGAAAAAGGAGGATGTGAATTTTAATTTTATGAAATTTTCCTGAAGTCAAATGTATGAACAAGTCATTAGCACTTTAGATGGCCCCAGTTGAAACGAAAATCTCTTTTTCCTTTTCCAAAACTGATAGAAATGAGCTTTTTATTTTAATTTAAAAGAGCAAAGAGCCACCTCACCTGAGGTTCACAATAATAGATCAACGGGCGCATATATCGCTCCTTGGAAATTAGAAGGGCCAACTCACTTTTTGGTGATTTTGAGGTTTTAATTCACTCAGACAGAGAATGTAATAAAATTTCAGATGATATGAATCATTAAATTTCTTAGTTACAAAAGTTTTTCAAAATTTTACTGTTTATGATTGCTAGCGCGATTTTGTTTGAAGTCATGGGGCACAAAACAAACAAAGAACTAACTCAAGCAAGTTGATCCCGTGTCATTCTAATTTCATGAAAATTTGCGCATCATTTAGAATGACAAAGAGCTAACTAAAAAAAAGAGAAAAAAAACATATTTTGAAAGGTAAAAATATGTATGTTTCGATGTTTATAATAATGCTCATACGAATAGAAAAGAATAAAATTGTTTTTATTAACATATTTAATTGAGATAATTATTTATACGAAGTTGAATCTTTCATGCTGTCTCCTGAAAAATCGCTCAGATTGAGTTGGCCCCTTGTAATTTCCAAGGAGCGATATGGCCGATGTCGTCGCGCGCCTATTACAGTAAAACTCCAAAATTAAGAATAATAAATTAAATACTAATCAAATTTGATTATCTTGCTGATCAAGTTTGATTTCTTTACTCGATGAATTAGTGCCTTTTGCAATTGAATTTATTTGACTTAAAATTTGATGTTTCCTGCAATGATGATTGGGGAAATATTTGGAGCTTTTCTGTTCATAGAGCTTTGGAATTAGTTACTCCCTTATCTGTGCATTGGAATTTGGAACCAATATGGATAGGGTAGATAGGATACATGGGTGAAATATCCACTAGGATAGTCTCTAAAACATATCAAAACTAGAGGAAATCAATGGTACCAGTCCCCTTTTTTTCCTTGAGAAACATCTTTTTTATACATTGTCTTAAGAACTTCACCACGAAAAGTAAAACGGACAAGCAGGAGTCCGCTGTATAAGTAAAAATACGACAGAGAGATCTATTAATATTTACGTTTAATTTATTTTCTTGAATTCCAACACCGCTTGAGCGCTTTTTTTCAAGATTCGAAATCTATTCAAGAACTCAGTAGGGAGTTATCTGTTATTACTCGGTAAGGTAAATGTCAATTAAGCCAAAGGCAAATTATTGAAAACGTACTCGCACCCGTCAGCTTTTTAGTGGCCGAGAGAAATCCACTCGCACACTCCGCAGATGCTTGAGTACATGTAGCAAGTACTTCATATTATAAAGAAGTCATTACAAAAGGATTTGACTATGCGGGCGGGGTGTGCGAGTGGATTTCTCTCAGCCTCAAAAGAGCTCAGTATCTGTCCTCAGTATTATTATGGCCTATACACACTAGAGAAATTTATGTACATATTCAAGAGTTTTTTCTACACTGTGAATAAAACGGGGGTGCGATTAACTTTGTTTCCTCATAACTTTAACACTTTTTAGGTGTCAAAATATATCAACATTTTTTAATGTTAATTTTACACATTTTTAATGGTAAAATTAACATGGAAAAGGTAATTTTAACCCCTAATACACCTAAAAAGCATAATATTTACACCGATTTCGGATCAATACTGCAGAGTAAAATAAACATTTCCGGAATGTTGTTTTAACTTTTTCGGATTTCTCTCAGTGTACACAAACGTAGGAATTTGCTTAATAATAACATAATTTTCTTTAGTGTGTAGAGGCCATTAGTCGTTGCTTTCATTTTTGATGAAATTACGTTAAATTTCCATGCAAATGTGTCTCTAATCAGCATTTTCCGTATAACTATCACAGTAATTTGACTTGTAATCTGTAAAAAAATTTTAATGTTTTTCCATAAGACATTCACATTATTTTATCAAATTCAATTTTATTTTTTCAGTTCTTAAAAATTTTCATTGTTCATTTAATTTTTAAGAAAAATAAAGCTGAATTGAAAAGTTGTTAAAACACATTTACGACAAGTGATGATTTAACTGACGATGTTTTGGGTAATTTTGAGATTTTTTAAACAATTTATATTGTGTTTTTATTGGTCTTCTTAAATTTATAAAAATTGAAGATGATATTCATGATTTATTGTTCGAATGATTTTGGGTATGGCCTCTATGAAATTCTTATTCACCTTCAGGCTCGTGCTGCTCTCACGTCTGCACGCACTACAGCTAATGCGATCTACTGTGCCCCCAAGATGCAAGCGGCGCTCGATCTCCAGTCTGGCATTCTCCATGCAGCCGATGAGAGGGATTTCAAGACGGCCTACTCGTACTTCTACGAGGCCTTTGAGGGCTATGACAGTGTAGCTTCCAATCGCGCTCTTACAGCCCTCAAGTACATGCTGCTGTGCAAGATTATGCTGGGTCAGTCAGATGATGTGAATCAGATTGTTAGCGGAAAGCTCGCCATTACGTACTCTGGACGCGATATTGATGCCATGAAGGCTGTCGCCCAGGCTTCACATAAGCGTTCCCTGGCCGATTTCCAGCTGGGTCTGAAAGACTTCAAGAAGGAGTTGGAGGATGATGTGATTGTCAAGGCGCATCTGGGTACTCTGTATGATACGATGCTGGAGCAGAATTTGTGTCGCATCATTGAGCCATACAGTCGTGTGGAAGTGGCTCATATTGCTGAGTGCATTAAGTTGCCAATGGCACAGGTGGAGAAGAAGCTGTCACAGATGATTCTGGATAAGAAGTTTAGTGGAATTCTGGATCAGGGAGATGGTGTTTTGATTGTATTTGAGGAGACTCCTGTGGACAAAACCTACGACACGGCTCTGGAAGTCATTCAGCATATGGGCAAAGTTGTAGATACACTCTATCAGAAGGCCAAGAAACTCTCATAGGCGTTAATCCCAATTTTTGTAAGAAATTAATTGCATTGAGCTATTTTTTTCTCTTGTTTTTTTTTCTCTCCAAATATTATCTCCCGGGGATTGTAATTTATCCTCGTAATTATTTGTAGAATCTGCTATTTCATTGATTTAATTTCTTTTCTCTCTTTCCGATTAACAACTTACAGGTCGAGTTCATCTAACTAATTCAATATGAAATTGCAATTTTACAAATAAAATATTTTAAATCACGCGATAAAAGTTTTTTTTTATTTTTGAGATTTGGCGGGCTTCGGCAAACAGTGCCATCTTTTGCAATAAGTGGTAAATGCGTTTAATTGATTATACATTGATTAAGAAAAACTCAATGCCGATAGAGGCGCTGAACGTAGTAGCATTTGTCAACAATAGATTCTGGATTCAGGCACTTTTTATTCATTTTAAGCAATTTTATCATAAGAAAGAACTAAAATGACTGGTGTGGAATCAATGATTGTGGAGGAGAAGCCAGTTCCAACAAAAGTAGTGGATCGGGAGAAGGTAATTCACGTGTAAAAAGGATATTCTGAATGAACTAACCTCAAACTTTCACCTAGACTTGCCCCCTTTTATTGAGAGTCTTCTGTTCCACCGGGAGACATCATTCCGCCGCTGAATATGCCCATGGGAATGTACCCAGCAATGAACTACAAATATACACCTGGCAGGATGCAACGCTGCGGGAATTGACGACACTCGTGAGGGATGTGAATCCGGAAACACGTCGAAAAGGTACATATTTTGACTTTGCCCTCGTCTACCCCGAAAGGGGCCAGTACAGAATGAGAGAGATTGGTGTTACTTGCTCAGGCGCCAAAGGTGCTGATGATTCAAAGACTCTCCATCAAGCTAAATTCTGTATTGGCGACTACATGGACATTAACATAACGCCACCAATGCGAAAGCGATATTAGAGATTTCTGCACACTTGATGTTTTCTCCGTCTCTTTATTCTTATTAATTCAATATAATCCAGGATGTCTTTTTTTGTGTCAAGAGAGAGTAACTCGACTTACGGAATAAATTAAACATAGTGATTTCCTAGAAGCTAATGTGACTGATATCGAATAGTCTCTCAGTTTCTGTAGAAATTGGCTGGGGATCCACCACCTCCTGGACGTTTTGATTTGTTCCTTCCACCCAAGTCAATTTTCACACCATTCGGCAAGACGGCTTTATTCTCTTGATAATCCACATATCCACCGAGATCATCTTCCTCGCTCTCTTCATCCCTCTTGTTGGGATCACATTGTATTCCCGTCTCGTAGGTGTACTCACGTTTCTCACCATCTGGATCGATGTATCCGTATCGACCACTGAAAGAGATATAAAAAAAAGGTAGGAAAGAGAGGTAGGTTTAGTTATGATTCTTAACCCTTTAAGGACGATTAGAACACCGATGTCCCATAAAGAAAATAATTTTTCCTGACTACCTAAAGTTATTTTTTCCTTACGTTTGTACGTTTTTGCAAAGTAAAAGGTTGAAGGAATCTAGGATATTTTTTGCAAGTCTCCAGCTATTTTCTATATAGGGTAAGTGTGCCAAATTTCGGCATAGTTGTATGCAAGCGTCAAAGTCTCAAGTTTGAAATGTAATATTTTTAATACTAATTAAATTATTTTATTACTTCTTCTTAAGGAGTGTTCCCTGGAACTTTGTAGACAGTTTATCATCTTTATTTTCACTAAAATCATTTTTAGTACATTTTAAAATGAATAAAAATGTAGACATAGCATTGGTGGCCTAATCTGGCCACCTTCATTCTTATAATTCCTTGTCCTTCCGGAATTCTACCAATGTCTTTTTCAAATCATCTTGTTTGTCAATGTGACATTTTTTGTTATTTTTTGCATAGTATAATCTGTAAAGTATGCAAAAACTGAAAATTCATGGAAACTCGACGAGCAAAAAATGTGGCCGAAATTGCAAGCTGGCCGGAATTTGGCACACTTACCCTAGTAAATTTTTAAGCTCGAAAATAACGAATTTTTAAATTAATATAATGAAAATTAATTTTAATTATTTTTTATATTTCCAATTTTTTTAAGCAAAACCGTTTTGGAATAAGTAACTACAATGCTCAAATATAATATTTTTCACTAGAGTGACAATTATCATTCATTATTGTCAGAAAAAATACTTAAATTTCAGACTATTTTTGTTCCTATCGCTCACACTGAGAAAAAAACGCGGGTGCGATTAACTTTTTTTCCTCACAACTAACAGTTTTTAGGTGTAAAAATATATCAACATTTTTTTATGTTAATTTTACATCTTTTTAAGAGTAAAAATAACATGAAAAAGGGTAATTTTAACCCCCAATACACCTAAAAAGGGTAATATTTACACAGATTTTGGATAAATACTGCAGGGTAAAATTAACATTTCCGGAATGTTATTTTAACTTTTTCGGATTTCTCTCAGTGCATAGAGGAAAACAAATACACCCACTGAGAGAAATCCGAATAAGTTAAAATAACATTCCGGAAATGTTAATTTTACCCTGCAGTTCTGATCCAAAATCGGTGTAAATATTACCCTTTTTAGCTGTATTAGGGGTTAAAGGTACCCTTTTGCATGTTAATTTTACCCTTAAGAAGGTGTAAAATTAATATTAAAAAATGCTGATATATTTTTACACCTAAAAAGTGTTAAATTTCTGAGAAAAAAATGTTAATCGCACCCTCTTTTTTCTCAGTGCCGAATCAGACTCTGTTGGATTTTCTAACACTAAGACAAAATGGGGGTTCGATTAACTTTTCTTCCTCATAACTTTAACACTTTTTAGGTGTAAAAATATATCAACATTTTTTAATGTTAATTTTACACTTTTTTAATTGTAAAAATAACATGAAAAAGGGTAACTTAAATTCCTAATACACCTTAAAAAGATAATATTTACACCGCTTTCAGATCAATACTGCAGGGTAAAATAAACATTTCCAGAATGTTATTTTCACTTTTTCGGATTTCTGAAGGTTAGATGTAAGACCTTTCACTGATTTTGTTTATCGATTTAATTTTTATTGTTGATTTTCGGTCCGCGAAAACTGTCTCGTCGTTAAAGGGTTAAAAAAGAAACTTTCGAAAAGCTGTAACTTTTTTTTCTGCTGAAGGTAATATTTGATTTGGAAAATTTGCTACACCAAAAATACTTTTAAGCCACACCCCTTTTGCAAAGATGCTTGGCAAGTTGACGATGCAATTTTTAATTTACTGTGATATCCTTATTGAAGCAAGATAAGTCGTTCTTGAACATTTTTCTTTGCATGGAGCCTGAAGGAAGATTTCTTAAATAAAACACTGATATATATCGTAAATTGCATGAAAATCCCTCAATAATGCAAAATCACATCAAAACTTAAGACAAAACATGCCAAATTTGAGCATATTTGATAATCATAATCAAACTTGAAAAATGACAACAAACTTTTTTCAAATGTAACCACTGCCCAAATTAAAAAGTAGCCCGATCTTAAAAGAGCCGAATTAGCGAGAGTCTACTGTAGAAGCCACGCCTGTTTGTGTATATTGTCCTTACTGATACGCCCTTCAGTAATCGCATGGTATTGTTATATTTTGTAGTTTAAGTTTAGACACACACAGCAGAGCTTTTAGTTTTTTTTTAGCTTTAAGTGTTCGTTTTCATACAAATCCTACGAGGGCGTGGCCTATTTTTAGGCCCACCCAAAATAGTATTGGCTGTTGTGCATTTACTTAAAAAGCATTGTAGCATTCATTTTTTAACTTTCTCCATTAAAAAAAATTCATATCAATTGTTAATAATTTCTAAAATGAAATGGGAGTGGCTTTTTTTATTGGATCGTACTAAATATAACTTTAATACGACGTGCAAAATATGGAGATCAAAAAAAGTTACGGCTTTTCGTTATGCAAAAAAACAATATTCTTAAAGCATTTACTGAGTGATGCAATCGATTCCGATGGTTTCCTCCTTGAAAGATCCATCGTCATTCTCAAAGCCCCATGTAATTGTTCCATCTTCGTGCTCCTCGCGGTACTTGCGAAGGATTTGAGCTACGGGTTTCTTCTCACGTCCATCTTCGTAGTTGTGATGCGGGCGGGGATGTGAACGAACTTCTGGAGTGCGTCTTATGGTGGGTTCGTCGTCAAAGAGGGGACGGGCCTCTTTGAAGACTGGCCTAGGGCGCACTGGGGTGGGTTTGGGTTGCTGTGGACGCGGTGGTTCAGGCTGTAAGAATCTCTGTGGTTGCTGGACGGGGGCTGGGCGTTCCTGGGGTTGGAATCGGGCCACTAATTGGGGTAGATCATCGGCAATAGCGTTAGGTTCGAAGAAGGAATAGTGCTGCTGCTGGGGAGGTTGGGAAGATGTTGATACAATGTGAGGGATGAAGGGCTGCTCTTCCTCTGGCTCCTCCGTCACGGGTTTGGCATCATCGATACTCCGCTGAGTAGATTGAATGGGTAGAGACAGGGGGCGCCCCTGTGGACCCAGAGGACGTCTTACGCGGATTACAGCGGGTCCGCCTCCGTTGTGAACGCGGTCATTGCGGAAGGGTGTATGGGAGGGCCGGTTAATGGGCAAGGGTATGGCACCGGGTACGTTTATTCTAGGTGGGACAGGACCGTCAAATTGTGCTCTGGCCCATGCCATCGCGCTGATGGTCGCGAGGAGGACCTGTAAAATAATCAGATTTAGAGTTTCGAAATTAGAAATTAAATTTGTTATCAAACGTGTGATCATGCATGGTAAAAAATCGCCGGAAAATTAATTTTGAATTGTTAATTAATGGGTTGTTTTGTTAAACATATAATAACCAGAAATAAGTCTATTTCTTCAAGGTGATATGAACTTATGCGTAAAGAAATGTTTTACAAAATTACGGAAACTTTTCACATAATTTATTTTAAAAGATATTTATACTTGTAATTATATGCTTTAATCGCTTCAATAATTTCTTTTGGAGTGGATTAGAGTCTTCTCAGATTTAGGGTTTAACAAAATGGATTAATCTTTTTCATTTAATTTCGGTTGACATTTTGTAAGGATTAGAAAGGTGTGTGCAATTCTGGATTTAGTTTGAATTAATTTGTGGCCTTAACTAAATATCCAAATATGATTAAGTTGGATATAAAACTTTAAACTTTTTTGAAAAAAAAGGTTGTATTTTTGTTGAGTCTTCGTTGGACAATAGTAAACCTTTTCGAAACGATAAAATGGTGATGAAATTCATTTAGTACTGTGTGAAAGTTGTATTGCAAAAATTTTAACTAGAGGTACAAAAATATAATTAAAGAAAGTAAAGAGTGAAATGCGTGAAATGTATGAGACAAAGATCAAAAAGGTCCAATGTACCATCCATTGGAGAAAACCCACGATAATATGGCAAAGTCCATCAGGACTATGAAGTAGCGGTCCTCTCTGTTAGGATCACTAATGTATATAAACCCAGGATTGTATAAATGTTCAGTTCAGTTCACTCTCAACCAACCGTCTATTATTTCCACTCGGATGCCACAAATAGCAAGATGAATATTTCAAAATTCGATATTATATCATCTGAGATAAAAAAAATCGATTTATAAAATTTTTACCATAAATGATAGCGTTCATGAATCTCCACAAATTTCTAAAATTTTAAGAAATTTAAAAAATGCACATTAATTAAAAATAATATTGGAATTTTGATTTTTGTTAAAATATTTCCTTGCAGGGATACACCATTTTTGACCAATTTATTTTCCAAAATTTTGCATTTCCTTTAGCCTTCGGGGGGCTACCTTCCCTCTAACCTTCGGGGGGCTACATTCGGACGAATCAAGCTTCGGACAACTCATTTTTTTCTATGTTATTGATTTCACTCATAGCTTTTTTCTGGAAATTTAAGATATTGGATTAGCTATTAAAATATAATATTATAATACACCAAATTGATTTAGAACACATTAAAAAAATAATTGTTCGGAATTTGAGTAGTTCGCAGGTAGCGCGCTTTCCCCTAATGAGTGTTTCCAGAATATAAATTCGTTGTACACGAATCCGTTGCTCGTTTTAGGATTTTTCTTGTCCTGAAAGACTAAGAAGAGCCAAAAAATAACTTTTGTAAAATGATTTAGTAATCACATTGCTGGCAAACAGAAAAAGATGATCTATCGATCAAGGGCGAAGCCAGGATTTTAGTACATAAGTGCGGGCTAAATTCCAATTTGTTTAAGAAAAATATTTTTGGAGCATTATCCCTCGTTTTTCTAACGCAAAAGAAATCGCAAAAAGTCCGAGTCTTTATGACTTTTTGGAAAAAAAAATTAGGAACTGTTCTATGAGAAAATTCTGATTTTCGACCCATTTCTTCTTCAATTTCGACGATTTTGACGGATTTAGACAAAGGGGGACAAAAAAATTTCTGCTTTTCTTGAAGGAAATTGCGCTCAAGCTTGAGACTGTCGTGAAATTTTTTTTAAGATTAAGGTTTAGATTTTACTAGAAAATATTGACATTAAACCTATTTAAAACCAATTTTGATGATTTTAATTGACTTGAATAGCTCATAAACTGAGTTCTTCAAAAAATGTATAATTAGCTTTTTTTTTTAAAGGAAAAAGCATAAAAATAGATTCAATTTTTCACTGGAATTTTGGAAGTTCTCTAGATCGCGATTTTCATAATCTCAATTTTTTTTCTGATTTTCAAATTACTTGGAAAAGACTAGATTATTTGAAAATTATGGACAAGGTTGTATTCTTATTTTTTTGAAAATCTATTTTAAATCTAAGCCCAATCATAATGAACCTGGTTGGCGTATTTCGTAAACTGGAAGTTTGCTATACGAAGATTTTTCCTTAAAGAAAATCCTGAGAAATTGATGAAAAATTGAGTTAAATTGATTTTAAAAGTCTCAAAAGCCTTTTTCTGCCATTTTTTCTCAGAAATTACTAAAAGTTCCAATGCTAAACGAATTTTGATTATTTTAGGCAGATGTAAGATATTCAAAACGGCCGTAAGGCCTAAAACATGGGCAAGGGAGCTTAAAGGAGAGGAATAAAAAGGCATATGTTGAATGTTTGATGCAGAGGTGTGCAAGAACCGTTTGAAACCGAACAAACGTCAAATGAAACTTGTACGTCAATGGTCAAAACGCTACCAGAACAAACTTATTTTGACGTTTATTCGGTTTCAAACGGTTCTCGCACACCTCTGGTTTGATGGATATACCCTAAAGCTCTTCTAAAACATTGTAGCTTTCTGTGAGAAAAATTGATCAAAGCCTTTCTCAATGTCCTTCTAAAAATTCATTTGAAGTTTTTTAATTCGATTTTGTGTAACGTTTCTTAACAAAAACATCGAAAATTTTGGAAAGATTCAGCAAAAGATCTTTCTAAAGGCAGAATAAAGGTGCGCATAGTCATTGTAATCTAGCAAAATTGACATCTTCCTTGAGACACGACTTTCTTTGGTGGGTGTTAGAAAAAAAAATCCTCACAGAAGTCTCAATCAGTCAGTTCCCACAGCTATCACCCACGGAATCGTGCCCAATAAATTTGCATTGGTCGGAAGACGATGGATTCTTATGCAATCCAAACCACTGTCGTGTTCCCAATAATTGCAAACATCCAGTGAAAGCTGATGGACAGTAACCAGAATCATGTATTAAAGGTTAATAATGCTCCATGGTAATTGTCGTCGACACGGCTAGGTGTATTTTTAAGCATTCATTGGCATTTTTTTCCAATGCAGATAAAAAGAGAGACAATCTGGACGAAAGTTGCGCAAAAATAAATTACTCGGTGAAGGTCAACTGCATGCCGGTTTTATAACTTTTTTTTTGATAAAGGTACAATTGACTCAGTTTTCATTTTTAATTAAATTTTATTGATATATATTTTTTAAC
Source organism: Phlebotomus papatasi (assembly GCF_024763615.1). Lineage (NCBI taxonomy): Eukaryota > Metazoa > Arthropoda > Insecta > Diptera > Psychodidae > Phlebotomus > Phlebotomus papatasi. The sequence goes on from NC_077222.1 coordinate 73,188,047, forward strand.
GTGCATTTTGCAAAGATCGCTTAATTAAATAATGCATTTCCAAAAATATCGACTGCAATTTATAAAGAATGTTTACAATGGGTTTCAATTGGTTAATTAACATTCCAAATGCATCAAAATATTCTCAGTAGAGGGTTTTACTGAATGAGGAGCTTTCGTGTTATTTTTATTTCCTGTACATGAAAAAATAAATAAAGTGAGGTGAAAAAAAAACTTGAATGAAGAATGGAAATGACTTGGGCGCGACTAGAATAATTCAAATTATAACTAACAGTATAATTTGTTTCTATTCTCCATATGATGTAAGAACTAGCGTGAAAAATTAAATATGCAACTTGCATTTCTGTTTTCTCATTCAACCAAAATTCCATAAGCAATTTGCTTACATTACAATTTTTCATTATGAGTATAAAGCTCCATTTGTGACAAGAAAAGGTGAGACACACTAACTATGCGATTGTTACATAAAAAGAGCCGCTATTCCTCTATTTTGGGAATGTCTCAGAGGCCCCCTTTAACTAAAAATTAGCCCGTGGTTGTTTTTTTGTGCATTCTTTTTTTTTCTTGATTACATTATATGATTTTTTACTCTTGTTGAATGCGTTGACATAATAAAAATTCAAAAGGAATTGAGGCACGGTTATAACGTCTAATTTTGATATCTGGAATCAGCCGGGTGTAAGCATATTTTGTGCGAGATGGCAAAGAGTGAAAGGCCTCCTGTAAAAGGTGCTCTTGGTGCTCTTATACAAAAATATTTTCCTCCAAGAGAGTCTATTGAGAAATTGAGGTATTTAGCATTAAAAGGTGTTTACGGCACTCTCTTGTAGGCTGATTGTACATTATTGCCAATAAAGAAGTGTATGATTAGTGTTTTAATTTACACACTCGCCCAAAGACGTTGTGCAGAGGAATCGAGTCGAGAAATCATTTAACCGCCATTCGACATGGATCAATTGTTAAATGAAAATTGATTTATATACATAGACTAACACTAGCACATAAAAAAAAAGAAAATCCCAAAATGCAATTTCCGATCACTGCAAATAAAGAGACTTGAGCTTAAAGAAAATATTGCGAGAGATAATTGGTGTATAAGAGATTTAGGGTGAGAACATGATGCGAATTTGTGTGTATGTTGCGTCTCGAGAAATTCCAAGTGAAATGTGATGTAATTGGAAATTGGAGGCGAGATAAATACAAATAAAAAAAAATAGTATATACCTATTTCTTGGCATGATCTATCGAGACACTCTCATAAAAGTGCTGAGATGGAGTCAAGCAAGTCACTGAGGTGTGCAATTTATACCATGAGATATTGAGATTGTGTCTTGAGATTTGTGTTTAAATTACTTATATCAATTAATTACATACAATTTGCACGAGTAATTAATCGATTTACTCGCTGTAAATAATTCTAAATTCAATTATTTTCAATCAATATGTTTTTTAGGGGTTTATCGGCTTCAAGTAAAATGCTTTTACACTAGCTTTTTATTGCATTTAATTCCCATGTTTGTGGAAAAGTTAGGCTCATTAGACTCTTGTTTTTCATGTTGCAACTTGTCGCTTTCATAAAGCATTATAAATAGACATTTTGACAAAAACGTTTTATGTGGACAGACGTTCGAAGTTTAAAGACTTTTTCATACATCGGGCACTAAATACTCTTTTTGTGATCAGGAAGGACCAAACTGCATACATTATAATTCTTTAACCAGGGGCCCATCAAGCCTAATAAAAAGTGAAGCTATTTTTCACTTTTCCTTGTAAAAATTTTGCATCTATTGCACTGCGACTTAAACAAATTTGCTCGTAGTTCTTGTATAATTTTGGCGAACATTATGAAATATGTATTTTTAGTTAGCTTTTAATGCACGATTTCGAAATATATCAGACTGATAAGTCAATTCTCTTTAGGAAAAAACTTGCCAATAGTCTTCAGTGCCTCTATGCAGAAACGTATGGAAAAATGAAATGTCGAGAGGCCCCTGTCTTTAACCCTGTAATGCTGTTTGAATAATCGCACGTTTACAAGGAAAGTGGCATGAAATGTTTATTCCAATCATTTTGTGCAATTCAATACAAAACGTAAGATTACACCCTTCAATTCTGAGATTAGGAAAGTTAAAAAAGAAAATTTAAAATGATATTATTAAATTCTGAGATAAATATATTTGAAAAGTTTTGTATTAAATATTTAATAGGAAAATGAATTATTCCCTATTCTGCGTTAAAAGTCTAGCTGTTCCTAGTATTATAAGCTTGCTTTAAATTTAAACTATCGAAAAAAGGAGAAAAACTCCTGAGGACGTCAGAGGTGTTCATCGTCTCCAGAAATAAGAGATGTATTTAATACTTTTCGATAAATCTTTCTAAAAATTATCTCAATGGCTTCCGATATTCCATTGAGGGGTACACATAAGGAATTTTGGGATTTTTCTATGGAAGCATGTTATTGGGTATTGGTCAGACACCCATGTCTTAAACTTTTCGATATTTTAAATCTTAAATTAAAGGAACCTTCCAAATAAAACTGAAAATCAAATACATAGAAGTTTGTCATTTCAATTGCAGCTTAAGAATTAATGAAATTAATGAGTTTCATATCAAAGACTAAGGGGAGTTACGTGGGTCAAAAATACTGGAAAACACCATATTTTCTTTTTTTAATAATAATTTTTTTAATTTAAGTTTTTATGCATAGAAAAGTAGAACATTTAAAATATATTTTCTGAAATTTTCATTTAAAAATCTTAAAAATTCAGTCGCGGTGACATGATTTTTATAGATGGTTTTTGAGAAAAACATACTTTTCAGGGGCCAAAATTTCTCAGTCAGAGTAATACTCTTACTCATTTGATGTCAAAAAACTAAAGATTTCCTGTTAGCTGATGACTGATGAGTTAAACTCGTACTTAAACGGAACATTTTTCAAAAAAGGCAAGGTATGTTTTTTTTTCTTCAGAAACCGTCTCCAAAAATCAGGTCCAACGGCTGAAGTTTTAAAATTTTCAAATGAAAATTTCTGAAAGTAATAGTTAAAATGTTGAACCTTTTTTATATGTTTAAGAGTTCGAATTAAATATTTTTTTATTATGTCGAAAACAAATGTCAAGGATATATGCTGATTTCCTAGTCTACGTAAGCTACGCAACGCATTACAGAAATTTTGGACATTTTGAATCATGAAAAACAGTTAATTACTATGTAAAGGCCGAAGTTTAAAAAGTAAAGTGTGATCTTTACTTAATCACAACTATTTTTTTTTAAAACATTTGTTGGAATCTATAAATTCCATGAAAAATATCCAGTGCATCCTTGACCAGCTTAATAAGCTACCATGATAGTCAAAATTCTAAAAATCGTATTTTTTGGCGAAGAAATTTGTCAAAGGGCGATAATTTTGATTAAATATTGTTTTAAAGAGTTAAAGGTATTAAGATAACAATATAATATAATACCTAATAATTATTTAATATATCAAAATAAGTTTCCTAAATGGTAAAATGGATCTAACTTATAACTTTTTAAAATTATTTATTACATTATTTTAATGAGTTTCTGAAAAATTGTAAAGGATCTGATTTTTTTTTAAATACTCGACTCTTCGTTATCCGGCTGACTGGGAGACAAAATGACATTTAGGTTTTTTGAATGATCAACGGTTTTTATATTTTGTGCTGTGTGAATTTATTTTCTGTCTGTCAAAGAACAAGAGAATTTTCTTCATGGTGTGCTTATGTTTCATTTTTTATCATAATTATGTATTAAAAACTTCGATACAATGATAATAATACTTTAATTTACACTGGAGAAACTTAATGTTTAGTAAAAATAATTTTGAATACATCAACCGCCAGAGTTTTGCAGCTGTCACCCGGATAACAAAGTGCCGCATAACGAAGAGCTGGGTGTACTGGATATTTTCTTTAGACAATCTGCTAATGACAATTTTTTCAGATTTTAGAGTTTTGCGGTGAATAGAATTACGTTATACATGTTATTTAATTTAATTAAGAACAACAAGCACACAAAACCGATAGCGATGTTAAAAGCATTAAAAACAAACTTAAAAATTTATAATAATAACAAAAAGAAAAACAATAAAAAGAGCTTATTCTGCAATAGACTGGGTTGGATTTCTCTTGAAACTTATTCGTTAAAGTTGTTTTATAATTTAAATCATTATACATGTGATTCTTTTTTTTTACATGAGTTTCAGTACGTTAAGTGGTCTTCAGACTAGAGGTTTAGCCCAGTTCCCGAATGTCTCAAAATATTCAATAACGAGCTTTTTGAGATCCTAATAGGTCATTTATCTTTAATAATCCAATCCTAAGTTAAATTTTTCCAAATAATTGTGATTGATAAAAAAATAGATTAGTTAAGCCATGTAGCTAAACCTTAGGTCTAAAGCCCGTATAAGGGTGGCACCTTGGGTGGCACAGTTTCAAGCATGTATGACCTACGATAAGATAAGATAGTAAGAACCAAGAGAAACTAGCTCGACTGATTTAGTTTTGCAATAATTTATGAACGTTTGGCACGCCTAGCCCACCTTTCTCTATGTACGATTTTTTTTGTATAGGGGAGAGCGCGCTACTTTCGGACGACTCTTGCTTCGGACAACTCAATTTTTTCCTTTAAACTTTCCTTTTTCCTTTCGACACATTATCTTGGTCTGATCATGCAACCTCAATTTGTCGAAAAATTAATTACTCCCTATACACCCTCCGACGTTACCGGGACATCACACCCTACGACACACGCCTACTCCTCTCACGAGCGCTACTTTTACCCATATTTTCTTATGGAGCTGAGCTCTTTTTCCTTGCAGATAGTGATACGATCAACAGGTTAAAAGTAGCTTTCAACAACTGCGTAAGGTATATCTGCTCGCTTGGTCCCCGTGATCACATTACTCCTCATAGGGACGTGTTTGTTGGTTGCGATTTACCGTCCTTCCTTCAAATGCGTGCCCTTCTCTTTCTGCATCGCCTGGTGACAGCTGGATCACCTGGTTACCTGGCTTCCCTCTTGACGAGGGGGGGTTCGGCTAGGATTCAGGGATATTTGGTACCTAGGGCGGAGCAAGATCTTTTTTACCGCACTCTTTTTGTAAAAGGAGTTGCATTATATAATTCCCTTCCTCGTGAGGCACGTAGCTCTTAACGGGCAATTCAGAAACATTTCCAAACTGGGCTTAACTGATTACTTTATATTCTTTTTTTGCTTTCTTTTTTTCTCTTTTTCCTATTATTTATTGTTTTCTTTCCTTTTTCCTTTTTTCTGTTTTTTTTTTTCATTTTTTTTAATTCTTTTTTCTCGCCACGCAATTGTAAGAGGGTTGTACCCTATTTGTAGTGGATTTTTGAAATAAATTAAATTAAATTAAATTAATTAAAGTTTTTCAGACACTTTCATGCATTTCTCATCCAATTTTCCTTATTAATAACGATAATATGTTACATACAGTTTAAGAATTATTAAACGAAATTTGCATTATTTATGTATGAATATCGTTCAAGTTTGCCACAATCCAAATTTGCAATGAAGGAATCGCACCTCTATAAGCTGATCTAGGCTTATCACTGGTTTTTGAAGTCTTATTGATCAATTTGTTCATCTTAGCTGAGGTTATTTACGATATATATATTTTTTTATAGATTTTAAACTTAGAAACTGTATTATAGTAATATAGATTGCTCAGAATAAGAAACGAATAAGTCAAAGAGGGCAAATTTTACAGGAGAGCGATTTGAAGCTGAGATTTTATATGCAGAGTATAGGATTTTTTGAGATTTAAAATTTCTATAACCTTTAAAATAATCATCTTTCAAGTATAATATATTCATAGGGAAGGATGAGGGTATAAGAAAGTATCCAAAAAGCGAACAAAACGATTTTTGTACAAAATCGAGTTGCTCGACTTATATTCTGAGTCGTCGATATTAGAACTATTTTTAAGAAATATTTTAAAATTTCAGAAGCACAAGGTTGAATCTATGAAGTTAAAAAAAACACACTGGAGAAATATAGACGTTTTAGACAAGCAAATTAGCTAACAGAAGCTGCAATAATTGAACGTGGTAACATAATTATTATTATTATTAATTTTATGTTTATATTTGAAACAAATATGACCTTGTTCTTCTTATAATGTTTGGTTATTAAAAAAAAGGAAAGCGGAATCAAATCAAAATTATGACCAATAAGAGAAAATGTTATAGCAAATGAATAATATAATTGCAAAGACTGAATATGTTCTGTTAATACTTTTTGCATAAAGATTAGGTACCACTCGGGGTAAGAGAATTAAAAGACTAACGCCATTTGCGAAAAAGCTCTTGTGAAACCAAGAGTGTATGAACTTTGATAGGTGCTCAAAGAATCAGGATTGAAGCGCTCATTCAAGTTATTTGTTGTGCCCTTTTAAAGAAAAAAGTTTTAAATTTCTACGAAAAATAACGTAATTAAAAACAGGCTCATGTAATTTTATAACACTTGCAGAGTCTGGGTAAGAGTCATTAGAGTTCAATCCAACATCTGCGCGAACCTCGATCGCAACCGCAGACATACTTAAGTCAATTGCAGCGCCACTGATTTTCTAACCCTGAGAAAGATCTCAATGAAATCTCTGCAAAAATTTTATATTCAACTCGAAAACAGGTATATTGTAATTTATGGAGCTTTAACTGGTCGGTGTGTCGCCCATATTTCTTTCACATATGTTGCAAAGAAGAAGAAAAAATAGTCGCCCGCTAGTCACGAGAGGATCACATAATTTGTTTAAGATTGACTGATCGTATTTAAATCATGTGAAATTTATTTTTTTTATTACAACTTTGTCTCCTATTTTTTTTTCTTTGCTCTGTAATTTGTTTTGAAAGTGAAATCCACGTGCTATTGAGAGCTGTTTTTTCTATGATTCCTCTATGTGATTGGTTTTATTGTGTTTTGGATTAGGAAAAAGAAATCACGCAAAGTTATCTAGCCACAAAAGAGACTTCATGTCATCTACATTTAATTTATTGTATAGCAGAAATTAAAATGGAATATTCAATGAATTCGAGGCGTTGAAATAAAAACACGAGGACCAATAAACTCCATGTAACCGATCATTGATCGTGCGTTTTTCTTTATTACATTGAGCGTGCTCTGAAATGCAGTATTTTATTTGTATTATATAGACATATAAAATGTTTTTTAGTATTTTTTGGTGTAAGATAATCAAAAATAAATATTTCCCATGTTTTTTTCAATATATGGTCATTATTTAAAACTTTCCTTGTCAGAGAGGCGTACAATATGAAATTTCATTTTCAATTGATGCATCGTCAGCATGTTGCAAGTTAATTGCTAAAATTTTCACTTTTAACCCACAGACTAACACGATTGAGGGAGAGAATTTAATGATAGAGATGCAAAATATAGCAAAAACTTATGCAGATTTTTATACTTTAAAGTAGCGTTTTTACTGTCTTCTAATTTATGCTTTCTGGTAGACGATTGCGATGAGATATGGATAGTAAAAGAAACAGCCACAATTTCCTTATAATGCTCTTGTTGTGTTTTATCTCGTAAGAAACATTGTTTAAATGTGAAAATACTATTTGATTGTAGATTAGAAATTAAATGTGGAAAAAAAATCATGAAATTTATTCACGTCTATTTTCACTGATTTTTCCACAAGAAAAAGCACTTTAATAGCCTTGAGTCTTGTACATACGGATTTTTGAAAGAAAGAAAAAAAAAGATTACTGAAAGTGAATGTAATTTTGGGGTATTTGCAGATGGTTTTGGGCTATAAGAAAAAAAATATAAAAAAAGAAGGAATTTTGCCGGGTAAAGAAATATTTTCGCTTCAATAGACCGTGTTTAATTGTTAATTGATCATAGATTGTCCATTCAAGGTTAATCAAAAAATTATTTACTATAAAATAATAGAAATATCTTTTCACGATCAAACACCTTTCGATTTCTGTACAAAAGAATGTGGAAGTATATGGCGAATAATATTTCTTGTGAATAAATTATGATTATGGATAGTGTGCTCAAAGTTATAAGAGTTGTCTTTGTTGAAACGATGCTGGATAGAAATGTATTGAAAATGTGCAATGAAATGTTTTATTTTATTTTACTTTCGCCTTGGAAGTTTCTAGTAAACAATTTATGGACACAAAATCAATGGACAAGCAAGACACTCTCTAATTTTTCTCTATCTACGCAATCGTTTATAAAATATAGAAGAGTGTGCAATTTTATCATGAAATTGATGCAGAGCACAATTTACAATTGGACGCAATTAAGAACATTTCAAGAGAGATTTCTGCACATTTCACGACTTTATTGTTTCGTGAGAGAAAAATTAGTCAATTTACATGTTATTGCCTTTTAAGAGCCACTGAAAAAAAAGAGCATAGAAATATTGACGGAGAATGTGAAATAAATGTACTATTTCGAAAGCTAAAAAATTGCTATTGAAGTTTTTTTTTTAATAAATCTTTCAATGTAGAAAACGCGTTTTCATCTACTAGCACAATTTCTCATTTTAATTATTGGATGAAAGTGATCTGCATTATGGAGTGCTTTTTAAGCTAACGAGAGATTGCTTTAAGACTTTTCTATGGGTGCAACACACTATAAAGGTATCAGATGCCTTACCAAAATGGACAGGTATTTCATGTTAGATGTTGTCACACAATCAGAACTTTCTTAATCAACTACTTAGACACCTGTAGCATAAAAGAAAATATTGTTTTATAATTTTTTAAAAAATGTTTATTTAAAAAAAAAACACAAAAAAACTATATATAATATTGAGCTTAAAAGAACACGCACCAAGTGAACGATTTGAAGTACAACTCAGTAGTGTGATGTGGTAGAGTCATTTGGCGCCTTTTACCGGGAGACCCCCACTTTTGGTATCTCGTTGGTGTGTTCTGCAAAACCGGTGCAAGACTTGGTATATAGCTTGACTTTTATTATGCTTGTTTCATGTCTCAAGTGGAGGATTCTTCAACTTTTTTTCTTTTTAAATTCTCTTTTACGCACAATAATACACAATCCATCGTCAGCCACCTCACGTTCAATTTACATGGTATTTATTTGTACCTTTTGTGGAGTCTTATATGCTGCGTTGAATGAAAATTTAATAATGATTTTGTCATTCGAATATTCTTCTTGAGGCGATTTTGTTCACTTCATCAGGATCACGTTTTCCACTAATTTATTCTTCAATCATCTTTCTCATGACAAGCTGAAAGAATGGTCCTTTATAGAATTTTTACATTAAACTCACAATATTTCGCAGCAAACGCAGTTAAAGCAAAAGGATTTCTTTCATGAATTGGTCATAACTTGCAGAATTTGAGTCACAACAGTTATTACGAGATATTAGCTAATAGCGCAAAAACAAATATACATAATGCACAGACGGTAAAAGTGGTAAAAGTAGAAGAAATGCAAAAAATCTCGCGTGCAAAAATTAGATTTTATTTTAGAAACCCTTCATGTGCCATTTTATGCCCTAATAGAAGAGTAATAGTGCTTGAAATATTTTGATTAGAATTGTAAAAATACAAAACAATATTTTTTATGTAATAAAAGTTACTTTAATTGATATTTTTTACGAGAGTGAATTTCAAACTTGAAATTTAGATTCTGTTCAAAAGTATCCCATTTAGAACCAATTGGAACCGGTGCAGACTTGTCAATTATTCCAAGATCTTTTCAAGGAATTCAAACATGATATTATTAGGTTTCATTTGAGTCTTTTCTTTTTTTATCATATCATTTGAGTCTTTTTAACCTTTGTAAGCCCAGATGGGGCTCACCTAAATAGAATTACAAACTTATAGAGGGAAAATAGGGAACTGAGGTTCTCACCCTTTTTTCAACTTCCTGAGAGTGAACTGTCCACGGCGAGTGATGTTCACTCACTGAAGTACTGATGTTAATTGCCATAAGGAACAAGAGCACCATATAACAACCATCAGCACCCGCCTTGGGATGGTAGGGGTTAGGCGTGTGAAAGGAATAAAGTATTTGGATTGGTGGGATACAGCTGTCGACAGGGTTGACATGCGTCGAATAGGCCGTGCGCTCTACACCCCTCATGCCCGTGGAATTAAGTGCAGTGAAGCTCACTGGATGCAATCCGAACACCTTTAACGCCAGAATAATTCCTGGTGACCTAAAGGGGATTCGAAACCGGGACACTTGCATCGTAGAGCGAGTGCTCTACTACTTGACCCATTGAGTGCCCATTCTATAACCTAATATTCTTATATTGTCGTTTCTAAACGTTTAAAAAACTGCAGATATTGTTCTTATAGGGCTGAGAGTATTGAAAGAGAGAGGTGACAAAATTACGTTATTTGCACGTAATTTTTCTTACAATCAGTTACGTAATATTTTGAGGAAAAAAACGACGAAAAAATTACGTTATTATAACACAGCAAGTCTGACGTTATTAGTTTAAGTAGCCAAAACGTTATATTTAGGTCGTAAAGTTTCCTCACCTCTTTGCAACTTGAAGTAATTTGAGTGACGTGCAACAAACGTTTCTTTTACCTCATTTTTGCACTATAGTAAATTTTTGCCACTTGGGAATTGACATTGAAAACCGTTATTTCGCCTGGTTCATTCGGTATTTTAGAACCGAACGACGTGTTTTCGGGAAAACCCAAAAAACGTGGTTTTGGAGGGGAAGAGGAGGGGTGGGGGAAAATCATGAGCATGTTAACGATCCTTGGACCGACTTATGAGGAGCCCCTCGCAGGTTGTAAGTCTCTATCTCTAACTGTTTGGCTTTAGAGCTGGCGACAGCCGGATGGATCAGACGGGCAAACAGCGTGACTTCTGACGGACAAAACGCGAAACTTCAGATTTCCAAAATTCTACTGAACGACTCTTTATTAGTGTATTAGTGATACGTTGGAGATAAGAGGGAAAAATTAATATTTTATAACTAAAAATTGTAATAAAATCTCAGCATTTCAAACTTGCTCCAATATTTCATGTTATTAGTAAAAAGAATTCGTCTTGAATTATTATTATTAATAATATAAAAAAGATTGAATTTAAATTTTTAAGTGTTATATATTTCAAAACACCCAATCCTTATTTTTTTTTAAATAAACCTCCAACCCCAGGCAGGTCCCAAGTTCATTGAACTTATCTAGGATCGAGACATTTCCATCCTTGTGCCCTTGACAGTAAATGACCAAAAAGGAAAAAACACATGCAAACTACAGCTAAATAAGTACTTAAATAAATATATAATTATGAAAATAATAAATATATAACAGTTTAATATTAATAATGCTACCAAAATATCCACGGTACCACATGAATAAAATTTGTAAGACAAAAATTGCCAATGGCTTCAAGCAAACACGTGGCAAGTTAAATTTTTTATATGGAGCTATTTGAAGACAATTCCCTAAATTGATCTCGGACTCAGCTCACAGGGCTCCGAGGAAAAAATGTATTTAAACAAAAATTTAGTATATTTATCCCTCGACGCGGTAAGGTGTCTTATAATACGAATAAACTTCTCAATTTTTAGATATTTAGCTTAATGGTCGTGAGTGCAAAAAAATCCTATATAAATTTAAATCTAAGCATGAGAAAGTGGCTTCAAATTTCAGGCAACTTGCCAGGGGCTAGGTTTCAAGAATGCACAATAAAAGAAATTGTGTAAGAAATATGTATTTTGTTAAAATTAATTTTAAGAATTGTGATATTAAATTGATCTTACTATAATAATCTTAAATTATTTTTACGGAGTATTATTATTAAAAAGCCTGCATTTTTCCAAAGGATTAGAACTGGTTTTAAAAGCGAACCCAGGACCTACGCGTAACCAAGCTGTCGATCTAAACATTTAGCGACTTAAGTTTTACTTGCATAATTCCTTACGGAAGCGAACCGTAGAAAGAATTTCACTTTCTAACTGATGTTCAACAATATAGCAAGTTCATCAAATTTGAAAAACATACTTTTAAAACTTGATTGGTTATAAATATATACATATAATTAGAAAATTAAACGGTTTATTTTTCAGATATTTTTTTTAATTTACCAAATATTACAATTATAATTAAATATTACATACGTATAAATATTGAGATGAAAATTACTCCTACGAGTATGGTGGTTTTATTGTATTTGAAGATGAATGCATACAAAATCAGACCTACTAAAAATGATAAGTAGATCAAAAGAATACTGCATGCGCGTACGTTGTGGGAGTACGATATACATAATAAGTATTATTGCATAAAGAATAAACAGTTTTGACAAAAGAATAAAATATTCACTGTAGTAATGTACAACAATGGACTGTAAATATAACTTATCATATCTTAGGTGTCTAGGTTATTAAATACAATTGGGTGAAATGGTTTTAATTTTAACAGAAGAATTGCGCAAGATGTGAAATGATACATGTGCCTAAAAGATGAATGATCAAGATTCTGTGTGTTTGTATGCTGAATTTTCAAATGCAGTGGGAACTCTAAGATGCTCCGGAAGGCACTCTTTCTTGACTCTCTGCTGTTTCTTCGTTTTTGGGGATTTATCATGTAACAGCATAAGGGCAATAGCACCAATAATTCCGAATCCTCCCATAATTGTCATTGGTAGAAAAACTTGAATGCGGTCCTGTTGGGATTGTGGGGAAAAAATAATTAAAATTAATGAATAAAATATTTGAACCCTCCTGGGAAAAATCAGTAGAATTTTCCCTTTTGCAATTTGAATTACCATTAACCAGAGATATGGTACAACAATTAAAGCTACACCAGCAGCAAAATTTCCTGCTCCCACACCCAAATTTCTCAGCATAGTTGGATATTGGTATGCCGTGAATGTTTGAATGATGGCATTTGTTGCTCCAATTGTGCACTTTCCTGCAAAATGCAATAACAAAAACAGGGTTATCTCGATATGGGGGTTTAACTCTCATGCCGCAATAAAATTCATCAGTGAAGGTTTTCACACGAATTTCAAGTTTATGAACACATAACTTGCCATGTGCATTTAACTATGTAACATACCTATCATAACTAAAGTGATTATCATCCACAAATTGCCATCTGGGACGAAATTTACCATGAGGCAGGCTAATCCGGCGACAAGCATGTATATAACTAGATTAATTCGGATTCCTAATTTGAGGACGACAAGGATGCTGCATATAATGGCAATACCCTCAACTGCACCAGCTAGAATCTGTCAAGGTTATATATACGATAAGAATTTGTCTGGGAAAATTCATGGAATTTCTTCTTTTTTTTTTAAATATATTTGAAAAGGGTATAACTTACAGTATTTATGTAGATATTTCCACCCAAATTATTCATATGTAGAGTAATGCCGAAGTATAGGAGGACGAGTGAGAACCAAATCACCGTCATCAAAAGAGTGGTCCTGAGCAGTTTTCCCCTGAATAAGTCCAATATTGAAACTGTAGTATCCGTATCAGAGGGTGAAATCAGCAATTTTTCATAGTTGTCCGGGAGGGTGATTTTATTCCTCGCAGCAATTCGATTGATAATCTCTTTTAGTTCCTCCGTTCGACCTCTTGCAAGCAACCATCTTGGTGATTCGGGAACATTAAGCCTGTTTTTTACCCAAATAAAATGAACAATTTACAATCAATATTACTTGGGTTGAAATTTGCTAGGCCAGGGAAAGTTCAATTTTGCCTTACCATAGCACAAGAAGGAGGAAGCATGGAATTGAGCCAATAAGCTGAATAGTTCTCCAGTCGCGAGCTACATAGGCAATCCCAGAGATTATCATGTATGTAATCGACAGTGGCAAGAGGTTGAGGATACCAAGAATTGTGCGATATTTTCCCGATACCAATTCCACTACAAGGACAAAGCTGACGACCAATACCGCCATGGAGGAAACGCCACTGATAAACCGCAGGACCATGAAGGTGGACAGTGATGAGGCAAAGGCAAGCAAAATCCCTGAAATTCAATTAGTGAGGTGAATTTTTAATTAGATAATTCGAAGGTGGTGCTAGATAGAAAGAAAATTTTACAAGGTGACAAGGGTTATTTATCCTAGAATTGTAATGTACGATTTTGATCTCAGAGGATAAAATCTTGGTCAAGAAGTTTTTCTCCTAAGTTCATTTTAGATTTTGCAGGGTGTAAGAATTTTTGAGATTCAAGATTCAACGCAATGTTGATTAGATTTCAAAGATTCATTGTGGTCACAATACTAGAACTTGTGACTACAGTATTTAGTATCTTTTTTTTATTTCCTCACAATTTTATGTTTACAGGTGCATTCGTATTTAACCGCTTTAAGAACTACCTCAAAATGTAACCTATTTTACGCAAAAGTTAAAAAAGAGATCATAAGCAATTTACTCGTTCAAAACCAGTTAGAACTAGTTCATTTTCTTTCAAAATTCAAAGACCTTTCCAATGAATCAAAGCACATCAAAAACGATTAAGCAATACGTTCTGTGTATCTTTTCTAACATTCGATCTTACAAAAAAAACTTTTTGAAAAAAATTGTACAACGCCATTTTCTTATACAGTGCGATACTAGTAGTATCAATGTAGTAGTAGCAATCTTCAGTAGTGTCAAAGGTAAGGGAAAGTACTCTCCCTTTGAACGTTCATGCCTTCGAATAATGTAAATTTCTTTTATCTTTTTCGTAAGAGATTTATACTAAATTATTACGTAATTATCAACAAATAAGTCAAATATTATTTAATACAAATATGTAAGTCTCTTAGGAAAACTAAAAGAAAATTCACATTATTCGAAGGCATGAACGTTCAAAGGGAGAGTACTTTCCCCTAATTTGTTACACTACTATTTGTCTTTTTGTATACCAAAATAGTTTATTAATAGTAAAAAAGGAGTAGAAAAACTGTTAAAATAACATTCCTGAAATGTTAATTTTACCCTGCAGTATTGATCCGAAATCTGTGTAAATATTGTGCTTTTTAGGTGTATTGGGGGTTAAAGTTACCCTTTTTCATGTTAATTTTACCCTTAAAAATGTGTAAAATTAACATTAAAAAATGTTGATATATTTTTATACCTAAAAAGTGTTAAAGTTATGAGGAAAAAAAGTTAATCGCACCCCCGTTTTCTTCTCAGTGATGTTTTGCGAAATGCTTGAACTTGGATGCTCT
The DNA here is from genome assembly GCF_024763615.1 of Phlebotomus papatasi. Taxonomy (NCBI): domain Eukaryota; kingdom Metazoa; phylum Arthropoda; class Insecta; order Diptera; family Psychodidae; genus Phlebotomus; species Phlebotomus papatasi. The sequence goes on from NC_077222.1 coordinate 73,203,227, forward strand.
ACATTAAAAGTACTCTCGTATCATTTACCGTTCACCGATTCAAAAACGGTTCAGACTTGTCAGAAATTCCATGACCTTTCCATGGTGCCTAAACATGACCATACGTTTAAGAAATATGTAGTCAAGAGCGTTTTTAACGAATTTACTTGAAGTAAACATTTTCTCGATTAAAAACATAAAATAAGCTCTTTGTGAACTTTTTACTTGTTTGAGGAAATACATACAATGTACAGAAAGAAGAAAATTAGGGGAATGTAGGCATGGTTCGCACAGAGTGAACCTTCAAACCGGTGGCAGCCAAAATCCCGAAAGCCAAAATCCCGAAAGCCAAAATCCCGAACGCCAAAATCCCGAAAAGGCCAAAATCCCGAAAGCCAAAATCCCGAAAGCCAAAATCCCGAACGCCAAAATCCCGAAAGCCAAAATCCCGAATGTTCAAAATCCTAATAGGAATGAAATTATATGGAGGAAAATGTTTAGAATATTTTCCCAAGACACAGAAGATTTCCCTTTGCCTCCAGCAGGCGCGGGTACAATCGTGGGAGTAGCTATAACACTTTTAATAATTCGGGATTTTGGCTTTCGGGATTTTGGCCCTTTCGGGATTTTGGCTTTCGGGATTTTGGCGTTCGGGATTTTGGCGTTCGGGATTTTGGCGTTCGGGATTTTGGCTTTCGGGATTTTGACCGGGACCCCTTAATAAGGTTCTTCTGTAGGCGAAAGTGGCTATGCTTCGTACGATCCCATATTTTGTAATGATGATTTTTTTTTGTTTCTGTATAAATATGACTCCGCAATATTTCAAAAACTGGGCACTTACCCTTAGTTTTTAAAATATGAATGCAATAAGTCACATTTATTGATAAACATAGCAAAAATTTAGTCATTACGAAGTTTGTGATCGTTCGAAGCATGGGTACTTTCCCCAGCTTGCATATCAGAATAATACTTTAATTTTAATGACACTGACATTTCTTTTCAATTTTTGGTTTTTAATTTTAAACCTTTAAATCAATTTACTTGAATATAGTAAAATCTTTATCTGTTTTGTTAATCTCTTGATAATTTGTTTTAATATTCTTCTATACCTTTTAGTAATAATACCACATCAAATATTTCGAAACATAAATAAATGTTACTGGGTACACTGTTTGTTCTTGTCATTAGCCCCTTACCGTGGGAAACTCTCAGAGTTGGTTGCCTATTTGATTAGCGATATGAATATTAATTTTCGCCGCAATATAGGCAAAAGATGATTGAATGAGACGGTTAATTGGGTTTTTGAATATTTAGCACGAACTTGTTAATCACATTTCGCCCGAAGAATAATTTTTTTTGTGGTGGTATATATCAATTAAATTGATACCTCGATAATCCTTCTTTTCTTCACCGTTCTCTTCAACTCTCTGTGCCCATTGTAAGGAGCTTTTCATTGTGTATTGATATTAAATGAATCATAATTTTTTTCCTCAGACAGACTCAATGGCTCTTCAATGAATGCGATGTACTCGAGTGAGATGGGAAAAAGGAAAAACATTTCGCTATATTGAGGAAGGGTTGCTCTCGATCAATTGGGTGATTGCTGGCTGGTGGGATGAAGTTGTCGTGAGGTGTACAGTGTGTAGAGGGTGTAGAGATGTTCAGGAATTCTTTTTTGTGCCTTCCGCTCAATCCAAATCAATTGGATGTTGTATGATACTTCTATAACATCCCAGATCAAGCAGGTGAACGTGGTGGATTCTGTGTTGTGTGACTATTATGATGTTTAGAGGGAATGAGATGAGCGGTTTCTGCTCAGTCAGCTCAGTATGAAATGGAGTGAAAACGAGCAATAGGAGGAGTATATCATGTTATACCTAGTGGTTTCCATCTTAAATGCTCGCCCTTTCCAAATCAAATTCCCGAGTGAATTGACTAAGACACACGAATTCAAGAATGTTACAGTAGTATTTAATATAATGATTGATTCCACGTGTTTCACTGATTTCTTATGTGTGACTTTAAGGCATTTGAGTCATTGCATTTCAATTGTAGATATTGAAATATTACAATGAAATTTTTATTGAATTTACTCAAGCTTGTGAAAATATATTAGATTGTTCACAATAATTTCAAGTTTATACTATCTGATTACCCTCTAATCCCTCTATATGACCACAGGAACTAATAAAGGCGACAAATTAATTTGAATTATGGCAAATTGTTTTCCGACATCATTTGATTGTCCACTCAAATTGGTTGATGGTAGAGTGATAAAGGTGTAAGCTTTTATTGATTGAGCTCGCTCTGTATTAAATATTTAAGCAGGACTATTGTAATGATTCTAATTGAAATATGTTCCATTTTTTGTTAGATTGTTTAATAATTACGCTGTTTGTGGGGCTGGTTTATTTAACTACGCTTTATTGAACCAATATTTACAAATTGTGTCTTTTTGGTCAATAAAAAATTATTTACATAAAGTTTATAACATTTTATGTAGTTTTTTTCTCAGATCCTCATTAAGTAAATTCACAGTGCAACAAAATGAAACTTTTTTTCTTGGGATGGAAAATAATGAGTAGTTTCTTGTTCCTTGGTATGTCCTGAACATTTCTCCCGAAGAAACTTGTGGTCCATCACGTCAGGTTTCTGAGATATCTTAAGAAAAAGATCTTTAAGAAATTTTTCGAAATATTTGAAAAAAGTTATTTATAATCAATAACGGTACATCCTAGGATGTTGGTGTCAAAGGATAACTCAAGGATGTGTAGAGGAGGATTCAAGGACATTTTTCCTGGAACATCGCATATCCCTATCCCTTCATTTTTTAGATTTGTTTCATAAACTCCTAAATATCCTCCAAATCCATGAAAAGGATTCGTGGGACGACTTGAATCCTTTACAAAAATAGTCTCCTGAATATCATAGGATCGTAAAATATACCGTTATCCAGAAATTATGTATTTGAATGACTTATGAACCACAGAATTTTCTCTCAAAAATTCATTATTTTATTTCATATCTTCTACAAATAAATTCTAATGTCTCATAAGTTTAATTTTCTTTGTAATCCACCATCCAGCACATTTATGCCAAAAGAGAATCAAGATTCTTGCTTTTGTACCATTTTTCGTAAGTTGCAGCGAATTGATGTAATTTTATTCCGTGCTCATCTGATTCTGTTGATTTTTGTCTTAAAAAACATCAAAGTGACAATACAGCAAGTGGATTTTTAGTGATATATTCACATCCACTTTTTCAAATGCTGAAATTATTTTTTTGCACAAGATTTTCGGCAATTTCTGTCCTGGTGCCTCCCAAACAATTGTAAATTACATTTTTGACCGATTCTCATGCAATTTTTTCATCTGGCAGCAAAGAATTTGTGAAAATTGAATCCCTTTCCAACTTTCGGATGTCAGGACCCGTGAAAACACCGTCTTCCATTTTTGCGATACCGAGTTTTGGAAAAACTTCCCACAAACGTTTGAAAGCCGCTTGCTCGTGATTTAGGGATTTTATAAAATTCTTTACAATTTCCAATTTTATGTGTAATGGTGGTAACAGAATTTTGTCCTGTTTGTGACACCTTTAATGTGCGCCCTCACTCATTAAATTCTGTCAAAAAGCACAGAAGATATGATGTTTTGAATTTCGTGAACTTTGATCCCTCATATCTCCGGTTCTATTGATTAACTTGCACAAAGGAATTTTTGAAAAAATGAGTTTGAATTTCGATGAATTTTGACGCTATCGCAGCGCCACCTGTGGTGACTTTTTGTACCTCCATCTGAAAGTGTTCATCGAGACGAAACCAAAACACCAAAATTTATGTCAAAATATTTATTAGAAGCGGAGATAGAGGCCGGTCAATTTTCGAACTTTGACCCCTCATAGCTCGGGTCAGGGGTTATGGATCGACTTAAGTATTTTTTTGTTTGATAGGTATAATCTGCAGCTACAACATACTAAAATTTCAGCCCGATGCACAAAGGATTTTTTGAGTTATTTTACTTAGAAAATTGAAAAGCCTTCATTTTGATAATAGCGCCACTAGCGGTAGTTTTACGAACTTGCGATGTTAGAAGGGGAAGTTGCATTCCAGGAGAGCTTTCCAAAACGCCTTTGCTTTTTAAATTCTGACACTTAGAACGGGAGTTATGGCCATTTGAAGAATTTTTTTTAGGACCCTTTTAGCTCTGGTCAGGGGGGTCGGGGGACCTTAAGTTTGGTATTGATCAAAAGTACTAAGGCCCAGCTATAACATATTAAAATTTGAGCCCGATCGATGCCATAGAAGTCTTATTGGCTTATAGTGCATGTTGTTAAGATATGAAATAAAATAATGAATTTTTGAGAGAAAATTCTGTGGTTCATAAGTCATTCAAATACGTGATTTCTGGATAACGGTATATTTTACGACCCTATGATATTCAGGAGACTATTTTTGTAAAGGATTCAAGTCGTCCCACGAATCCTTTTCATGGATTTGGAGGACATTTAGGAGTTTATGAAACAAATCTAAAAAAAATGAGGGATAGGGATATGCGATGTTCCAGGAATAATGTCCTTGAATCCTCCTCTACACATCCTTGAGTTATCCTTTGATACCAACATCCTAGGATGTACCGTTATTGATTATAAACAACTTTTTTTTTTCAAATATTTCGAAAAATTTCTTAAAGATCTTTTTCTTAAGATATCTCAGAAACTTGACGTGATGGACCACAAGTTTCTTCGGGAGAAATGTTCAGGACATACCAAGGAACAAGAAACTACTCATTATTTTCCATCCCATTTTTGGCTGTTGCGCAGTGTTATAAACTTTAGATTTAGAACCATTTTTGTAAAAAAATATCTTTTTACTGGGCAAAATATAAAATTTTATTAAACATTTGATTTTTTTCGGATCAGAGTCGAAATATTCGTCTGCTTTCTTATTAAATCCCCAAGATGTTAATAAAAGTTAGAGGAGCGCTTTAGGGTCGTATAGTCCCCATGAATATCCAAGAGATGGCTTAAATTAATTAAAGTATGAATAATGATTGAACTACATTTTTATAAATTTTCCACTCAGTGGTTTCTTAGTTTAAGGATAATTTTCACCAATCCGAATTCATATTCGATTCGTGAAAACATTCCTTATGTGTTAGAATTTAAGAAAAGTTTAGGAACAGTAGGGTAGTATAGTTACCCCCGTAGGGCAGTCACCGCCTGCATCGTCGACTACATCGGTAACGAAAAAAAGCGTTTTTTTTTTTGAAAAATTTATAGTTGACGTAGGACTTTTCCACAATGATGCTAATGTTTACAATTCGTCTTCGAGATTATTATTTACAGATTTTTTTTGTTGTTGAAAATCTGACGGGAAAGAGGTAGTACGATATATCTAGATCGGTGGCAGCCAAAATTCCTAAAGCCAAAATCGCGAAAGCCAAAATTCCGAACGCCAAAATCCCGAAAAGGCCAAAATTCCGAAAGCCAAAATCCCGAAAGCCAAAATCCCGAATGTTCAAAATGCTGAAAGGGATGAAATTATATGAGGGAAAATGTTTAGAATAATTTTCCAAGACATAGGTGATTTCCCTTTGCCTCCAGAAAGCGCGGGTGCAATCGTGGGAATATCTATGACACTTTTAAGAATTCGGGATTTTGGCTTTCGGGATTTTGGCTTTCGGGATTTTGGTCTAAGGGATTTTGGCTTTCGGGATTTTGACCGGGACCCATCTAGATATCTTCATTTTGAAAAAAAAAATCCTAATTAAATTGTTTGTTTTTAGAAATACTCTATTTTACTCTTATAAGACTTTTCGTGATGAAGAACGATTAAGCTGGTCTTTTATTAGAGTTCTAAAATTGTTTTGTAAAAAATTGCCAGTTATAAAAAGAAGTTTGAAGGAAAGGTGTTCAAGTTTTATAATTTTCAAGTAAAAAGTTACAAACGAAACTGAAATGTGGTTTTAATATAACAGTTGTATAAGGGTTTGTAGTTTTACAGTCGCATTTGCAATTTATCATCATTATAAACCAGATTTGTATGGTCACAAACTTGGAAATTAAAGTTTTGTAACTCATCCATATTACAATCAAAAATTAGTTAACGTACAATTTCTATGCTCGTAGCTCCAATGCTTGTAACTTATACAAACATTGGAGGTAAATTGATGGAACTGCATCATATAATATTTATTTTTATTTCTTTATTTTTTTAATATCTTTTTTATCATCATTAAGGAAAAAACTGGGTTAATTAGATTCTGTGTGATGTGAAGAATAGGTATATGTGTAAGAATTGGATTCTGAAGAACGATATTGAACTGGGTTTAGAATAGTGAATACATTTTTTATTACTACTACTTATTTATTATTATTATTATTAAAGATAATATCGCTTCGAATTAAAAAAAAAACTAGAAAATAAAATTTTATAGTTACAGCCCTTTTTGTTTGTAGCTAATTGCAAGGTTCTTAATCTTTTTAATAGTTGTAAAAATAATACAGCTCTTTATTATATATTATAGTATAAGATTATAAGGTAAAAAGACACAGCTAGTTTTATGCATTTTTAAAAAATGCAAAAATATGTTTAGTGACATTGAAATTGTTTCATTCTGCTATACCGCTATAATGACGAGTGGGCATTGACTTTTATTGCAGAGTTTTAGCAATAAATTTGAGCACTCGACAAAGTAAAAAGCCTTCATTCTTTCTATTTTCCGTATTGTCACTGCCAAGGTATTTAACAGAGAGTTACCTTTAATATTCATTACATTCATTAAATGTGTATATGTGATTTTCCATGCCATAGGGCTTTATAGTGTTAAGCCACTTAATAATGAGAATGTAGTTCAATGTCATGGTTAAGTTTGTGGGTTTAATTGAGTATACAGCATATTTGTTGATTTGACGTTATCACCTTAAAATGAGCATCGGACGCAATCATCAAAAGCGATTAAATGTAATTTAATTTGTAGAATCTCTATATACGCAGGTTATGGCTGATTACGATGCGGCGCAAATTGAATAAATCGTTTTATTGTGAATAGAATTAATCGTGAAATCTTTCAATTATGAAAACTTTATTAATAATTTAGAGATGAAAATCTCATGCAATATGGAAATACTTCTGAAATGAGTTTCTGTCTGATTTTTCTTGGGTTTTAGAGGTATTTCTTTTTGCCCGATGTGCACAGAAGAATCTCAGAAAAAAAAAGTTTTCTTTATTCTGCCCTAGATTTGTGCAAAAGAAGAGAAAACCAATGTAATAGACATATTTTCATACAAAACTCCTTTCTATCAAAAGGCCTGGAATTGTATAATATGAGAGATGCGAAGAGAACGAAAAAAGGTGAAGATGCTGGAAAAGCAATTGATTGTATGTCTATGAAGACATGAAGATTTTTTTCTAGAGAGATGAAAAAATATGTTAATATACATTGCTAGACTGCAAAATGCTTTGAAGCTACTTTATGAAAAGGTTTTTATTCACATATTCGCTGAGTGTATATCTTTCTATTACTTTGTGTTGTAAATATTTATCCTGGGAAGGAGTTTGTGGGGTATTTTTCAGCACGTGCTGGTATTTTTCCAAGCAGGATGAGGTATGAATAGGCATGGAGTATTTACAGAATTCACTTAATCTCCAATAAGGAACAGGACTAAGATTCATAGGGTTGAATAGGTATCAAAAAAGGTCATTTGTAGCCTTTTAAAGAAAAAACTTACCGACACAGCATTGTACAGTGGCGAAGGACATTAATGTAATCCTGCGCCCAAATTGATCAGAAATCCATCCACTGCAAACACTGCCAACTGCTGCTCCCGCCAAAAAGCACATCTCAACAATGCTTACCATACCATCTCTGTCACAGATTAATTGCCATTCCGAAATAACAGTTTTTCCGATTAAATCCATATCATATTCAAAATTTATGCACTTAGTTAATGTAAAGTTGGAAGTATCACTAAGGGCTGTTGTAAAATTTTCCTCTAAAATATTATTGAAGTTAATGTCAATAATACTGCATCCATTTTTAGGTTGAGTTAAATTGCGCCACACGGCAGTAGGGATGGATTTGAGGTGATCAGGAGCAGCACACCAGAAGTCTTTATGGGCTCCCTGAAAAAAAAAAAAAATACATTCAGATATTTGCGAATTTTATTGTGATTATATAGATGTATAATTTTCGAGTAAAGCCCTATTTCTGATTTCTTATTATTCGGAATATCCACTGATAATCAATTTAAAACAGTTAATAAATTATCTTGAAACAATAAAAAAATAGTACCAGAAGGAAAATCATTGAACTTTCCAGACAAATTATTACCAGTTCAAATTGATTTGCATTTGTCTGAAGTCTTAGAATCGTTCATTAAGACATAGATTCTAGAAGAAATTGTGCCCTTGATTTTAAACACTAAAGACCTCTACATACTAGGAGCAATTTCATTAAAAAATGCCTTTTTAAAGAAAATTTTCCCTATGCTTGTAGGCAGAAACCTCAAAATTTTTTAAGAAAGACAATTTTTGACGAAAATAATTTCTAGCATGTAGACACCATACAAGAGAGCGTATGAATATAATTTTATATAAGAAAATAAAAAAAAATAAATAAATTTTCATTATCGCATACGACTGTGAAAATTACGTTAATAAAGAAAGTTAAATTTGCAATGATTTCTTCCATTTTTTTTAATAATCTTTTATAATGCCAGAATTGAATTGCATTACGAATACAATAGTGTCAATGCACAAAATTTTTAAACAATATTATTATTTTAAACTTTTTTTCTTTTACTTATGCCCAGCGCATAATAACTTTTATTTATAAACATGTTCTTATAATTCCCATAAGAGTGAGCGAGATGACTAGATCTAGATCTCGCTCACTTTCATTGAAATATCAAAAATATGTTTACAAAACAAAAGTTATTGTACGCCAAGCATAAGCATCTAGGAAAACTTAAAGAGTGAATTACAATAATTATACCTTAAAAAAAGGCTAAAACAGCTAATTTTCCTCTTATTAAATAAAAACCCCTAAAAGTTTTTCGATTTAGAATCTGAAATCGGAAATTTCAAAATTAAGTTTTAAATTTTCTTTATATTTAGCATTTCAAAATTTGAATAGTTGGTTTCATTAATGCGTTTTTCTTTATTACAAAAATAAATAATAAAAATTAATATAGATGAACTACTGGTAAAAATAAAAGGATCAGGTTTATCCAAATTTGATCCTTTTGCAAAGCATGGATCAGATTAACATGTATGATGAATGTGCATTCGAAGTTCGAAATTTGATCCATCCTTTGCAAAAGGATTAAATTTGGATCAATTTGATCCTTTCATTTTACCAGTGACCTTTTTTTGAATTCAGCCCAAAATTGATTTTTTGCCAACTCCAAATTTCAAATTTAATTTTTAATTTAATAAAATAAAAGAAACAGCAAAATAATCATAGCACTTTAAAACTCTTACCTATATTTAGTTCTTATGCTAATCATCTATTTAATAAGATGAATATTTTCAGCGGAAATCTGAGTGACAATTTTTTGGAATACAATAGAGGATATGTGACAATTTTTCATATACTTATTTAATGTATTTTCAGTATTTTATGCAGATCGCGAACATTAATTGTTTTTTAATAAAACTGATAAATTTTGTGACTGTTTTTAAAAACAAGATGGTATTCTGAAAATCTCAAATCTTTAATTTAAGTCATTGAAAAGCATAAGGCAATTTTGGAAAAATTTATTAATTTCAAAATGCCATTAATGTATTGAATTTTTAAAGAATTTTGATAGGTCATAGAAACAAACAATCTTAAGGGTTAAAAAAATTTCTTTGAATTTTCAAGTTCGCCGAGAATCCCTTTAAATTTAAAATGCAATATGAACTATTGTAAAATCGAGAGATATTTTCGCTTCAATAAATATTAATTCGACGAGAGCCAATTACTATCAAATAATAATAATTAATAATTTTATGAGTTCAATATAAAAAACCTTGTAGCCAAAAACTGAAACTTTAATGTTCAATAGAAACATTCTCTCAGGCAATTACCAGAGAAAACGTTAATCCAATAACACGGTAATTCTTGCATAATACGATTAAAGTGCCGAGGCATCAATTACAACTCCACAACATTGATTTCATCAGCATAGAATTCCTGAAAAATTGTATATAATACACAATTTAGAAAATTCCTACAAGAAAAATTCATGTGATTCCTGACAATGCGTGCTATCCTGTGTTTTTCTAATATTATTTATCCATTGCGAAAGATATCAAATTCACTTGCTGGGAAATCGATAATTTTGCGGCGGAAGAAGAAATTCTTCCGCGAATTTGTTAGCTCTCTTGTGTCAACTGACACCATAAGAAGCTCTATGTCAACATTGGAATATAGAAGGAGCAAATCCTTCTCAATTTATACTACATAATACAGTACATAACTAGATAAGATTTGGGATCATGATATCCTCAACCATGTGAATTTTCTGGTAGAATAAATACAAAAAAAAATGTGAAAGAATTTGCGGAATAATGCAAAAAACTACTTTGCAGTATTAAATTTGTGAGAGGTTTGCTGTTTTGGTTCATCTTGGGGGAGTTTACTCAAGAGTTAGAGCAATTTTTTCCTCTTTTTCCATGAATGTTTGAGATTGTGCTGAAGAAAAACTGTTGACAACTGCTGTGTATCACTGTATATTGATTCATTGCGAAACATTTTCCTGAATTGTAATATGACAAAAAAGTGAAGGAGGGTGACTAACTTTTATTACTAAAGTGACTGCTGAATAAATAAAATTTATTGAAATCGACAAGCATGTTGTCAGGTATATTGCAAGACGGAAATAGAGGAAGTCGTGGGATTTTCAGAAGTTCTTAAGAAATAGAAAATGTAAAATGACATAGTGATCTTGAACTTTCGATTTGGGGCAGTTTATAAAGTTATTCCCACTTCAACATCCCTAATTATTCAGAACTTAATAAACTTATAAAACCGATTTAAAAATCTTCTCAAAACATGTAGAAGAGGGTCCAAGGAACACACACTTCTTCGACAGGGAACCCCTATTGACACTTTTGTCAAAATTTTCAAATTTATTTAATATATTCAATGAAATATAAGTAATATGTAGAGCGTTTGGCCTATTCGACACATGTCAACCCAGTCGACGGCCATGACCCACCAATCCTAATCCTTTATTCCTTTGACATGCCCACCCCTACTATCCCGTATGGGTGCTGAAAGGTTGCTTTGGGGCTTTTATTGTTAGATAAATGTCCTCAGTCTTCAGTGAGTGAGCATCAGTCGCCGTGGACGGTTCACTCTCCTGAAGTGAAAAATGGATGGCACCATCAATTCTCCAATTTCCTTCTGAGTGTTTGTAATTTTATTTAAGTGATCCCCATCTGGGCTTACAAATATGACGTTTTTTTTCTGTAATATATCTTTCCTTTTAAAGAGATATGTTCGAATTTCATGTCCTAAAAATACTGTAAGGTATCAATAGGTTGCCTTTCACCCTACAATTTAAATTTTATGTTAAAGAATAATTATCAGTTTATTCATCAGTGATTTCCTTCTGAGCCTTCTTTCAAGAAGGGTTTTCCGAAGACCTGATTGTATGATCTGTTATCGTTTTGTCACTGAGCCGTAATTGTCCTTTAGCTAAACGAGCTAATATAATTTTTCTTCACCGAGAATCGTTAATCAGATCAAGTGACACTCATATTTTTCAGTCGTCTCCGTGTTGGAGATAGAAAAAAATCCTACCTCCACCCAGGATCGATCTGGAGACCTCTCGTTATCTAGTCTTATTGGCCTTGAACTTTTTACGTAAATTCAATTGATATTGAATAAAAAGTTCACAAATTATTGAAATAATTTTCCTTACTATTTTAAATTCAGAAAAAAATTCAAACATTTAAGCAATAAAACTCAAAGAAGTTGAACATATCAGGAAGTCACGTAAAATAAATTAAATAAAACTGGCTCTTATTTAATTGAAAAAGAGCATAAAATAGGATACTGATTTGTTGAAAAAAAAAAGCATTGAGTAAGGTAATCCATATTTAAATGGTTAATGACTTAATTTATTGGCAAATTTATAAAGCCACCTGTTTTGATGTGTTGAGAAGTTAGATACAACAAAACAACTTGGCAATAGATGTATTTAAAACATAATTGTACTTATAATAAACAGTTTTATTATTTACGGCTACAATATATTTAAAATGTAAATTTCTTAAATGCTTTGCAACAATGGTTGTGCTTGAGTGAAGGGAAATTGCAGTGATTTAAATTTTTCAGTCCTTTACCAATTGACTAAAATTTATAGCGGTCTCTTGCAATGCAGATAAACAAATACTTTCTATATAGTTCCAATTCTTAATTAATAAAGAATGTATGGTGCACTGAAATGAGTACATATATGTCGAAGGACACGAATCAAATAACAAAATCGTGGCATTATTTTTCTTATAGCACCATTTTAATAATACTCCATCGTGGAGTGTCCACTCGAGAAATATGCAAATAAGTTAATTGATTTATGTGTGATAATACGCTAAACAAATACGTATGTTTTGTCACGTATGAATTGTTTAGGAAAATACTTCTAAAACATTTTTTTATTGTCTCTATAATTGTGAGAAGTAATTGATACTTTTACACACCAAATTGATACTTTGTATGAGAAGTAACCATTTGGAAGATTCTGCTGAGAGAATATTGCTTGTCTGATATATCCGTTGACAATAAAGTATGATTGCATTGCAGAGAAAAAAAAGGTAATAGTATCTTTTAATTATCTTGAGAGAGATGTAAACATTTTTTTCTTTTTGTCTCATTACGATAAGAGTAAAATATTTTTCCTTATTAGTTATTTTAACCGAATGATCATTTTTAACCTTTAATTGTTGAATAACCTTCATAGAGTACATTACATATCCATCAATATTCTCAGCATAAAGTTCCAATATCAAGTTCAGAATGTAGAGCTTACCAATCATAAGTGACTGTTTCTGTTCCGTCCGGTAAAAGCTCATACCCAGTGCTAAATGATACAACGTGCGGGAGAAGGTTGACCACAGGAGAGTTTATTGATCTATTTAGTGGAATGAAAATGTGACTTAATTGCAGATCGAAAGTAGGAAATATATAGTGCTTGACTGAGATTTCTGTGCCATGGACATTGTCCGATTGACGAGTTCAAAGCATCGCAATTATATTTATGTGGGAAGTCACGATTTAATACGAAATTGAAACAATACATCACGAGATGATGACTTAAAAACATGCCACAGTACTCTAAAGATACAACCAAAAGCACAAATCCTTGACTCTAAAAATATTAATATGCAAAAATTGAGAAAAATTTGCCACACAATTCAGGTCAATATTGCCATATTAGGGAACTTAATTGTGGCATTGCAGATTCAAATTTACGTGTCTTTGGAAGGAGCTTTGCCATCTCAAAACGATTCGGCAGCATTGACTGTGGTCGTGAAAAATCCAAAGGATTTCCCATATAGACTCACAAGATTAATTCATCACTCTCACTCACGGTTAATGGGACAATTTAATACTGTTCTGTCTCACCTAATAATAATACTTTATTTATAGAAAAAAAAATCTCTAGATGATTGTCGCCTTCGACACCTTGTAAATCATATGTGCATTTTCTTAAGCATCACAAGATTACGCATTAATTAAAGCAATTCTACGCATTATCCTCTTTGAAATGGTGGACCTGGGTGTTTGAAATTTCACAATATTCTTGCATCACGAGGAAAATATTCATATATGATTGCTAATTAAATGTGCATAAATATACCGCCAATTCGCATTTAAATTCTATATTCTTTATGGTATCATTTGATACCATAAAGTTTGCAGTGAATTTAATGTTGACTATGGAAAGGAGGTGGCTGCAACAATTGTAATTCACATCTGAAATGAAATTCATTCATTGCAACATTGATGCAAAATTACCGTGAACAAATTTGTGACAACAATACAATTCACTTAAGATTATTGCACAATAATTGCTGAATTTTGTAATTAAACCACAGTGCATTGTGGCGATTTTTGTGACAGGAAACTTTAAAGTTTTGTGCAAGAAAAAGTCATTCAAAATTTGAGCAATACTTCCATGCCAAATGCTGACTGAAATTCGTTTCTTGTGCTATGTTTCGCGAAAAAGATATTAACTGACCCATTGACGAATTCTACGAAACTGTATTTAAATCATTCAGTAAACAAGAAATTTGAGAAATATTGTTTACATTGGTATCCTTGAACTATGTTTTGGGTTTATTTTTGTACTGATTATAGTGAATGTGACATAGATTGCAAAAAAAAATCTCGAGTGCTGAACTTCCGTTGTTTTGAGGAAACTGGCTCAGTAAGATTGAGCCACAAAGGGCATTACAAGTGATCTTTTAATTAAGATCACTATAAATATTTGTGTCTATAGATTTCAATCTGGTTGTATATTCTTCCGGCATTTTATTTTTTAAACTCAAATTCAGTTTTGTGCAGATTCATATAGGGCCGAAGTATCATTTTTTACCAATTCAGCAGCACAAGTTAACTGATTCATCCTTTGAGGATGACTGGATCACATACCAGTAATAATATTTTTTATCCACATTTCTAAAAGAATTTTCGGTCTGATGGGATGTAGGAGATAGTGGACGGAAAAATAGACCTCTCTTGATTTTTTACTCTTTAATTCATCACGGCGCGGCGTTTCGAGGATGAATGTATTCTTCATCAGGTTTCGAATTGGAGGAAAAATCACGTACAGGTGGAAAAAATGTACTGATGCACTTCACTTGGACTTTTTCACAATTTTTTTAACAGAGATGTTTACCATCCAGCTACCCACACATAGGCTGATCCAATCTGTGTCAGTCTGTTGGATGGTGAGCATCTTTGTGAAAAATTGTGAAAAAGATCAAAATGAAGAGGATATTCATCCTCGAAACGTCGTGAAGAATTAAAGACTAAAAATCAAGAGAAGTCTATTTTTCCGTTCACTATCTACTACATATTTCTAAAGGTCTTGACTCTTCAAAATTTCAAAAATTGCTTTTTTGAAGGAAATCGTCTGTAACTTACAGGAGGATATATCAAAATTTTATCAAAAAGACAATTTTTGACGAAAATTCCGTAAGAAAATTTAGAGGTATAAATTTTGCATAAAAATAATAATGCCATTTGAATTTCCGTTTTACGAGAGAAAAAATGTCACAAATAATTTATCGCATAGGGTAAAGTCGTACAAATTGGACAGTGGTACAAGTTGGACAATGGTACAATTTGGACAAGGTTTTTTGTCTTGATAAATTTAGTACTTCATTTTTATTTGTGTATTTTTAATGCTTTAGTTTTATAATTTGGTTCCTTGTGCTTAAAAACAAATTTTGTACTATATTTATCAAGAAAAAACCCTTGTCCAACTTGTACCGGCGAATTGTCCAACTTATAACACTAATTCCAAATTATATCACTTTACCCTACCTGTCAAAATTTACTGTAGAAATTTACTAATTTGCATAAGATAAACTTTTAGAAAATAATGTAGTTCTACGACCACATTCCATTTGAGATACAGAAAAATGGTATTCAGAAAAGTTGTATTATGTTAAATTTCCTAAAAGTTATTTCTATCTTCAGAAATATTTAATTTTTGAGAGCTCTTAAAAAATATCCACTTGACAAATTTTGCCCCAGTCTCCCCTATAACATTCAAAAAGTGATCACTTTGCAAAATCAAGCAGTTAGTATTTTTGCCATTTCGGAAGCTTTTTAACATGTTAATCACTTTAGGTTTAAAAATATGAAAATAAAATTAATATTGAGAGTTTTCCAGCTAATTAATAATTTTTCCCGTTAAGAATTTTTTCGGCATTCAGACAAAAGTGGTAGTGGCTTCAAGTTTTGACCAAAAATGGTTCGAAATTTGTCTTGACAATCTCTCTGATATATATGTGATAGTTTGGTTTACAGAAAAGAAAAATTATATAATTAGAAGTATGAAGAAAATAGTAGTAATTACGAAGGAATCACATATAATAATCCTTTTCTATGGGTCTCATATAGATAAATCGTTCTGAAAGGGATTAAACCATTACTAAAATGCCTTTTAAAATAAATAATCTATCAAAAATAGTCACAGAGGGTATTACCACTTTCCTAGAAAAATCTATCCTATATTTATAAATAATACTACTGACATACATAATAAATGTTTGTTTACGAAAATATTTGCGTAATTAGTTATACAAAAATAATCCTCTCTTTCTGAGTATTTGCCCTTATAGCCCAAAACATATTAAAAATATATATATCAGTGGATGCAATGCACTATGCTGTGTCCGTCATGAGTCAATAATTTTTCATACACGCGCTTATTTAATATTTGCAAATGTGGAGCTTTTTTTTTTTACTACAATTGTAAATTTCTCTCTTGTATTTCTCTAATGAGCCATATTTCTTGCACATTAATCAAAAAATTCTGCA
The DNA here is from genome assembly GCF_024763615.1 of Phlebotomus papatasi. Classification (NCBI taxonomy): domain Eukaryota; kingdom Metazoa; phylum Arthropoda; class Insecta; order Diptera; family Psychodidae; genus Phlebotomus; species Phlebotomus papatasi. The sequence continues at coordinate 73,219,750 of NC_077222.1, forward strand.
ATGTGACATTTTTGCGCATAATGTTTGGAAATATAATTAATTTGATGAGTTAGATACCATAATTCTACTCTGGAATAATCTCTATAAATTCATTTAGTGATTTAATACATTTTTTGCAAGGGCAGTTGATAAAGTACTTTTGTCACTGTACGTTGACTATTTTTCCACATTTTCCACAATACAGTTTTTCTTTTTTTAGTCCAACTTTTAGAGTTTTTGTGACCTCTTATTTTTACCCTGGATAGCGTCACTCAATGATTTTCCGGCTGATAAAGTTGCAAAAAGTAACTGGGTTTGTATATTTACCTCAAAGACAAATGAAAAGAGGTGAAATGTTGAGGGAAATTGAAAGAGGGACAGAACAATTGCCCAAATCAATTGCCATTTCCCAATGTGTCCTGTTAAATCCGATATAACATCTGAATTGTTATCCTCTTCTTCTGCATCATCCAATGCTATTGCACAATTTTGGGTGTTTTTGTCATTATTGTCACATTTTGACCCATCTAGGGTCAGACCACCAGCTGTTTTGCCACTTGACACCTGAAGATTTCCCGAGTTAACTACCATTGTTCACTTTCGATCTCAATTGTCTCTCGATCCGTTTATGTTGAATAAGTGAGAGCGACTGAATCTGTCCGTTGAAGTGATTTTCCTCTTATTGACCACTTGGACAAGTGCTTGGTGGCTACCGCTTGGTATTGGCTGTGCCCGTTTACTGGCTTGAGAGCCTTTAAAAATTTTTCCAAACGGACACCACGACTTGGCGGCACTAACTGATATGCCACGGAATCCAGAACACCTCCAGTCTATGCTGTGTACGGTGGCACGAGTTGAGAAGTGGCTGTGGAGTGGGATTTTGGCGGCCACTACAATGGAATATACTGTTCAGAAGGCTCAGAGTCTCAATAATAGCGAAAATTGCTGAGAACATTATCAAATACAATTGAACTCATGAGCTGATAAAATCTCTTTTTTTCTTATCCATCGGGCGAGGCGTTAATCTCAAGAAGTACGATTTTCAATGAAAATTTTTAGTGAAATATAGATAAATTTACGTCCTGCGATTTGCTCGAACTCTTATGTAGAGAAAGTATTGCACTGATATTATAAGCTATCATCACCGATTTATTATTATAAAGAATACAGTTTATTTTAATTGTAATTTAAAATTTAGATTAATATTAGCCGAAAATCATTGTTATTTATCTTTTGTAGAACAAGTTCACTTTATCACCTGATTAAGTTAATAATATTTAAATTTATTGAATTAAAAAACAATGTTTAACACTTAATGTTCATTTAATCGAAAGAACATTTTAACTTAAAACGCAGCTCCATAAAAAGCTGTAGAAAAAATCAAACAATATTGAATGATACGATCGATGGTATATCTTTCTAATCAATTTATTAAATGTAGAAGCTAAATGGTTAAAGTTACTGACATTCAGTCCAGAGACTAAATTTTAAAGTATTTTTAGTGATTTTCTAAAATCTAGGTCTAGGTCAATCCTAAGTAAATTTTTTCAAAGATTCTCCCTTTTCATAAATTCTATCAGATAAACCTTATGGAAAAATTTTAACTCTAACGACCGTTTTAGATTCATGAAGGGAACTACCAATTACAATTCGATCCTTTTGAAGTTATCTTGAACTTGAAACGATCTTGAAATCATAGAAGAATAAAGCTTAAGAAAGACAGCTTTCTGTATTTGAGCCAGCAAACGCAAAAAGATAAAAACAATAAAATGTGCATGATAAATGTTTTACTTTGGCTAGTAAAATATTTTATTTTGGTCAGTAAAAAACGAAAAAATAATAAAAAAACTCAGCTAAAAACTTTAAATAACATCTGAAATGTCAAGATTTTTCATCACTTTTTGATGTTCCTTTTTCCAACAATATTTCACTTTATATATTTACCCCAGTTCCCAAAAGTCTCAAAAAATTCTAAAAACAAGCAATTTTTTGCCTTTTCAGAATCAAGCATTATGGCTAAGCTTTAGGTCTGAATAAGAGCGTATAATGGTCTTGACGGTCTTGACGCATGATGCAGGAATAAAATCTTATTGAACTTTAAGCAAATTATATTAATTTATGAAAAATACGTAGAGGTAAGTGGGGCACCTTTGAAGTGGGGTAGCTTTGAGATTGGGCTTTTTTCTTAAATGAATTTGGTCCTTACTATGATAATTATTTAGCTCTTTAAACCATTTGCGAAGTTAAAATACATTAGGATAAGGCTCAATTCCATTTAAAAACAGGAGAGAAGAGTCCAATTTCAATGCTGCCCACTTCAAAGGTGCCTCACTTCCCCCTACCCTAGGATGATAGACTAACGGATGGAGCATTTTAATTCACAAATGGTATATTTTTCTTAAATTCTTTATAATTTTAAAACCTTAGATTCCACAAAAACAAATATAACACGAAATGGTATCCACATATACAGAGAATATATTTTTATTGAATTTAAAATTTTACTGGTGTTACAAATAGAAAAATTGTCAGAAAAATTCAAAAAATTGCGAATTTTACATCTTTTTCATATGGGTTGTAGAAACTGTTATCCTCGTGCAATCATTATAAATTTTGTGCCAATAACATAACATTAGATACTCTTTCATTTGGTAAAAGTTTTAAAATGATTGCATTTGGTTTTATACCAAAACTAAAAAATCACTTAAGAAAAAATATACCATACTTTTGTCCGGAAATTGATGAGAATGCTCCGCCCTGCCCCTACCTGATTTTTAATAATTCTTTCAAGCTATAAAAAGAAAGTCAGACTACAATTAGAGATAGGTTTATCACAACAATTTCGTTAAACATTTTTGCAAATTGCTCTTCGACATTTATGCTTATGCTTACTTATCTGCGTCTCAATGCAATATTATGTTGTGAAAATTGTTTTTTGTTGTTGTTGCGGAAGGTAACTTGAGCTGCTATCACTATATAGACTCGAAACAATACTTTGTATAAGCTTTGACTAATGATTGTTGATATCGGGAGTGCCGCTTGAAAATTTGCAAAATAAGCATAAATGTTTGATTTCTTAGTTGAATTTATCTCGCTTATCACTTGGGTTTTTACTGAATTGTACATGCTTACATATTTCATAAGCATGAGAAAGATCTTTATCCTTTTATTCTAAAGATTTTTCATTGTTATGTTAAATGATTTTGGGGGGCGTGTATTAATTAGTTTATTGATTAAGACAAGTTTGGAATCATTAAAGATGTCTTCGAATTTCCGACCAGTGACTTCTATCTGTTTATGACAAAAAATGGTTTTTGTCCTTGATAGCTCTGATCTCATGAGTTCAAGTATTTCGCGAAGTGTTCTACACTTGGTCACCCTTTTTCAGAAAGATATAATTTTTTTCACTTTTTATTATCCATTTCACAAATCTCGTCCTTGTCTACGTACTCTCACTATTAACTTGCATAAAAGTTTCTCAAGCCAGTTTTTCTCAGATTATCTCAGAAATAGCGGCAAAGAACATCAATAAATACTGGTGTTTAGCATAGTAAAAGGTCCATCTATAGATGCTAATCGAATTTGAGCGTGAAAAGCCATAAATAAACATTAAACGAGTGTATTAGTGGCGCATAATTCATTACATCGTCGTTGTGATAAGTTATGAATGTCCTGGTTATTCGTACAATGAATTATTCATTGTAAAATTATTTTAAATGGATAATTAGAGGTGATTCTCATGAATTTGCATGAAAAAGAAAATTGTGAAAAATTACATTGTAGTTGTAAGCTTTTTCTTCGTCTGGCTCTTTTTGCTATACTCACCACGCGAATCAAATTACATTTTAGAATTTTTGATGCTCCATACGAAAATTTATTCGTAACAACGAACTAATCATGTTCCATTGAATGGGTATTTCTTTTTCACCAGCCAAATGTAATTGATAAAAATAAGCATCTTCTAATTTTTATTGTTTCTTCGCAAAAATCCACAACAAATTTCGTCCGGAGTAAATATTGCTGAACAAAACTGTTGCAAGAGTGTTTTTGCGAAAGACTCAAATAGTTGCACATGCTATTTGTTCAATTATAGGAAAGGGGGAAATTGTGAAAGAACGTTCAAGCTGAAATTAATGGATATTTTCCTTATTTTTTACATGTTTCAAATTGTATATTATTATTGATTATTGACGCTTTTTCGGCTGAATGACGACAAAAAGTACTTCAGGAAGGAATGAAAAATACACCACGACTTTCCTTCATATGATTGTAAAGTGCTGTAAACAAATTCTTATACAGATTGTACAATGTTGATATGTAATCTATGTCTGCTGTAGTGTCTCGACTCTTTATCAAGAACAGAATTGTGTTACGTGCATAATTGCAATGGAATTTATTGTACTGTAAAGAGGTACAATGACTATTAGTGCAACAATTTTAATAAATCCTTGTCTTGATTAGATCATTGCACAAAATCATTTTATATCACTTTAATAACACATTTCTTTCATATTGTTGCAGTTGAAGAACAGAAAAATAAATAAATATTATGCAGTACTTACGCTATTGAAGGTATTCGAAAACCTGTCGTGCAATAAAATAGTTCATTGAGGAAATGTTGATGGACTTTATAGGTCTGTGCATTAAATTGATATATCAGACGTTTTGCAATTTCCATATTTATTCATAAAATTTTACTTTTCGTGCACAATATAATTAATTTAGTTTTATATTGATTTATCTTTCCTTCCGTACAAAGACAAAAAAAATATCATCTGATTGTTATTTAAAAAATAAAAAATAAACATATTACAACAAGTAAGTACAAAATAATATGCAATTTGATTCAACTTCGACTCACTTTTATTTTTCTTCACTTAACACATACTCAATAATAAAATTGACCACTTATAAGTACGTTACAAATAAATAATATTTACACAATATTTAACAACAAGTGGTAACAAATAATAAAAAAATAGATGTAAATTTTACAATGAAAAATTGCACACTTAGTAACATTGTAATTGACTTCCTAATTCACGATGTCATAGTTTCTTTATATTTATTATAATTAATATTTTTCTTGTCACATAAAAAGCTTTTTTTTTGTTGCCTGCTTCTTAGCCACTGAAAGTCTATAATAATTTTTTTATTCCAAAATGCCTTGATACAGTTTTCTTTTTAGATAATAGTGGAGATTTTGCAGGGTTGAATGACAATAATCTCTCATTATTACAGGTTATAAGTTTATTAATATCGAACGTGTTTTTTTAGAGACTATATTTATAGATTAATATATAATTTAATACTCTGTAACATTAATTATTTTTTTAATGACTCTATTAGTGTTTTTTTCTTTCTGTTTTCATTCTATATTTAGATATATCATTTATTATAGCAATACTTTTTATAAATTTGGACCAGCCAAATCTCACAAAGGACATATGATATTTTTTCTTTAATTTCTTTCTATATTTCTATTTCATTTTATATCAACTTCCACAAAGTTAAGAGATGCATTTGTGATATTCTCCACTGATTTCTCTTTTAATTATCTTGTCTTAAATTCGAAATTCATTATGTAAATTCAAATATTTTGGAGGGATTCACATAATTAACAAATTTTATCTATTATTACCATGTGATGATTTCTTATCCAAGGGGAGGACTATGGAGGGAGCAAAGTAGAAGCACTTAAATTGATGTCAAAGTGTCTGTGAGAAATTAGACATTGCTCCCTTTTCAATTTCCTTACATTTTAGCGACACTTAACATACATTATAATTTTACAACATAAACTGTTTGATTTCGAAAAGGATGGCAGTGCGAATATATAGACTCAACTCTTGTAATTACGGTTAATTTTCCGATTAACATTTAATTTAAAATTGAGGCAATGCTTCTTTCGCCTTCAAGAATTAAATGGCCAAACGTACAACGACTCCTTTTTGTTGAATTTGATGTTATTCTAATTATTGTCACACAATTATGCGAAATCTAACATAGAGAAGAGGAGATTCGGGAGTATGGAAAATGCAGAGGGGCATATAATATATTCTCCAATTAATTGTTAATTGAAACAAATTTTCAACTTTTCTGTTTCTTCGCAGTTTAACACCTCTGTTTCAGCCATTTCTAATCGCTAGAATAAAATTCTACACGATGTTTATTTTAATTGCTGCAAAATGTGGGTTAAATTTGTAATTAATTGGTGGGGAAAATGCATGAAAGTGTGAAAATTCACTTACCGTTCCTCTTCGACATCACTCACAGTGGTTTGGGGGTGTTTTCTAGATTCAGGGAGGAAAATCACCACAATCCCACCAAAAATGGTCCATGCTGTCAGGAGTGTCATCAGGAGATGCTTCTCAATTTTGTTCTATGAAAATCATTTCGTAAAGGATTGTGATTAATACAAAAATTTTACACTGGGCAACAACATTTGAAGAAGTACATCATGCAGTGAGAAAATTTGAATATTGGATTTACTCTGAGTATTATTATTTACACTAATTATTTGTACACCTAATTCTTTATTTTGGATATGTTTTGCTTTTTTGAGGAGTTAAAGAAACCTTTATGATTCATCGTAGCAAGATGTAAAAACTTCTCAGAAAGGGCCGATATCGTATTAATTTCAGTATAGGGTAATATTTTTTCAGTTTTTTTTAATAGCGATTTTTATAATATAAGGCACAATTTAAAGATTGTCTATATTATTTATATTTTACTACGTTTATCAAAAGATTAACGATATAGAATCTGTTCTATATCGTTAGATTGAGAAAGAGAAGCAAGAGAACTGTTCCAAATATCAGACAACTTGCAATATTAGACACTTGTTTTGCTTGTCAAAATTCCATATATTTTTTTCATTTTCTAGATGTTGTACAATATCAAAGAAAGAAAGAAGCGCCTCTACTGCTGCGAGAAAAGTCTTCGAAAGGTTCAAGAGGGACAAGAAACTTTGATAAATTTTGTGTTCGATATTGTGCTCAGAATAATGTCTATATTTTTATTCCTTTTCAAAAGTATTTGGGTTTATTTTAGAGAAATAATATAACGATAAACGGTTTAAGCAACAATCTTGAAAAGCACATAGGATAGAATTTCAATTCATATTAAAAATATGACGTTTGAAACTCAAACCAGTGGTAACTATAAATTAATTTTATTCGAAATTTGGCACAGTCCCAATATTAACTCAAAGGAAGAGTCCAGGAAATTCTGTAAAATGCAGATGTATTTGAGATAAAAAAAGTATTTGACGTTTAAGGCTCTTTTATTTCCAATTTTTTTTCTAGTTAAAAATGATTTTAACTCTTCTTTCTAAAAATTATGGTGAAAGTGTTCTTATGGTGGTAGTCCTACGAATGAATTTTAGAACTGTTTCTTTTATGGATTGTTTAGAGAAATTGTAAATAATATAGATAGATAATTTTATTCATCACGACGCTTTGTGTATGCAATACAGTTCAATTGTAATGTGAGATTTTAAAATTTGCGGCCACCGGCGTCTTAAGTGTTGTTGTACAACCTCCAGAGTGAAAATGGTAGAAAACTCCTTCACAGGTTGTATATGCTAAAAACACATCTAATGGATGTGACAGTATAACATAAGATTTTAAAATCCCCTTTACAAAACATATTTTCATTTAACACTTTCAAAGTTTCAAAGAGAAAAAAAGAAACAAAACAGTGAAATTTAAATTAAAGTAATTTAAAATAAAGTTTAATAAATAAATGAATAAAGATATTTATAAATACAATTTTTATAAGCTATTATTTAATTTAGTATTTTTTTAAAAAAATTTTAATTTATTGTTTTTATTTATTTAAACGCTATGACATCTCTTGAGGATAACATTCGATTATACTCATCGGACTTGTAAAAGCAAAGGGGTCCCTTTATATAGGGTGAAAGGAATGTCTATTGACACTTTAAGAATTCGTGTCAGCACCTATTGACACCCTACTCATTACCATTTAGGATATGAAATTTGAACATCTCTGTTTATAGTAAAAGGTATATTACCGACAAAACGTTATACTACTTATATTTTACTAGATACATTGAATAATTTTCAACATTTTGACAAAAGTGTCAATAGGGGTGCCCTGTCGAACAGACATTCCTCCGACTCTATGCATTTCCCTATTAAAATAACCTAATTTTTCTCTGCGTGTGGCTATCAATGATTACTGAAGAGGTTATTATTAGTAAAGAATTGGGAACTAAGTTAAGAACCTTCAAGTTAAGTATCCTCCACTATCTGCACCACTCTAATCGGACTAGACATTTTAAAATCGGTTTATCACAGTAGGGGCACTCAATGGGTCAAGTGGTAGAGCACTCGCTCTATGATGCAAGTTTCCCGGGTTCGAATCCCTTTAGGTCACCAGGAATTTTTCTGGCGTTAACTCTTTCGTCTCTTTTAGGACTGTAGTACCCAAAGAAGCATATGCATCTTCTATCAAAAACTATGTTTTTTTAATTATTCAGAACTGATAAAAATCCGATTCTTGTGGATGATTACAAACTATAAGGATGTCCAAATGTAAGATATTTTTTGTAGGACTTCAATTAATTCCTGAGCTTAGATATTTTTGATTGCATCCAGTGAGCTTCACTGCACTTGATTCCACGGGCATGGGACTTGATAACCTCATCCCATACAAGAAAAAATAATAATGCATGTCTAGAAATCCCCTTGCGAGAAGGCCCTGGTCCTTCATCGAATGTTGTGCCAGCATTATTATTACAGTAACACAACTACACGTTATGGAATTATTAAAGAAAGATACAGATTAGTATTATGAAAATTGGCTACTCCTCAAAAGTAAAAACACTCTTAAAAAATAATTTATAAATGGCATGGAACGTATAGAGAGATTAACTTCAATAAGTAAATCTTATGAATTGGTAATTTTGAAGATTAGCATAAGATGTTCTAAAATGGTCAAATGACCGGCCTCTCAGACCGAGTTTAGCCCAGTTTCCGAATGATTCTAAATTACAAATATCAAGCAATTTTAATGCTTTTATTTACAAAGTCTAATGGGTCATTTCCTTTTGGCTAAAGTTTAAATCTAAACCCCGGATTATGGTTATTGGTTGATAGGTCCATCGTATATTTAAATTTTCTCACTACTTTGCACAAAAATTTTGTTGCCTACTGTTAATGATTGAGAGAAGAATCAAAAAGCTACTCACCAACATCTCCAAATAGGGCGTTAGAATTAGGGCCAGACCAGCTGCCACATTGCACGCTCCAACTCCTGCATTTCGGATTGCGGTTGGGTAGAGTTCAGCCGTGTAAACTGGCATTATGGTGTTTCCGGCACTGATAGTGAATTTTCCTACAATCCCATACAAAATAATCAGTCTGCTTTCTGTGACTTGAGAGTTATGAGAACGGACAATGAATAAATGAAATTGTGTCTTACCAATCATCACAAATGTAATCTTGAGCCAGAGAATATCCTCATTTCCCTCTGATATCGCAGCGCACAAGCATGCCAATCCAGTACTAAAGAGTGTAGCGCAGAAAAGCCACTTCTTTCCCACTCTTCCAATGATGTACATGGCAATTGCAATAGCTGGCATTTCCACCAACCCTGCTAGAGCCTACAGAAAATGCAGTAAATAACAATAAATTTCACTTTTGCCAAGAATATTCGCCATAAGGCAGGCAAAATGAATCATATTACATTTTCCCCAGGTCACCCATTATTGTTATTGAAGTCAATGATACCGCAGAAGAAAATCTTGGAAGCTTTCAAATCAGTGTATACCAAGTGGTATTTTCTCACAGAGGAAAATACAAGAAAATTAATATGTCTCTCCGGTGACTTGGGAAATTTCAAGAAGAAACACATTTAGCGTCTTCCGTTCTTCCTTTTCCATCTTACCACCCTCTAAGATAATTCAATTTCATTTCACTTTGTTTGAAGCAACACAGTGCGGTATAAATACTACTAATATCATTAAAGTCACCGACGTCTTTTAATTATAAAATGCGAATAACACATTGTGAGGATACATAAATGAAACAATTATGAATAATAAAATGAAGAAATATTCAATAATAAATTACTTACAAGTGGGTGATAAATTAACGTAAACATTTCTACCTGACAACTCAAACGCTCTTATGATATGCAATTTGACTAAATAGTGCTCTTTTATGAGCTCTTTCCGTGGTTCTATCTCATCTCACAATATTGGCATATATCCAATTTTTTCCTTCCCACTTTCGATCGTGTTGCAAAAAAAACAAATGTGTTTTAGAAATCGTAATTCAATTCCTGAAATAATCCCATGTCACTTTCACCTATCCAGAGAGTGAGAGTGACCCATTTTAGGTTTTGATGTTTTCATGAAATTTTCATTGAAGAATTTTGCAATATGCCTTTATAATAACTATCTTTAATAGTTTGATGTTCTGACGTCTTTACCTCAATTTATCAAACAAGAACTATTAACTTAATGCAGCAAGAACAGTAAAGTAACTATTTACTTCATAAACACGCTTCATTATTATGCAATTTTATCAATTTAGTGAATGCTACATAAATAATTTATCTTATAGAAAACTTATATAATGAGTAAATTAATATAGAAATAAACTGTTGTACGACAAAGGCAGTGCTTTTCAGTATTCTCTACTTTTTGGATACTTTTACGAACAAAATAAATTAACTAATAAATTGTTTCCGAATGTTTATAAAATTAATTTTTTTTAAATGCTTAGCTACAGTAGGAATCTTATTTATTTTAATATTTTTGTACTACGTTAAATGTTCTTTTTATGGCCGTTTAATAACCATTTAGCAAAAACTGAATTTAATTAGCCATAACTACTCTATTTTTAGTCATTGGTTAAGTTTTGATTACCTATGCCATATTATTTTACACCATACTATCTATTTTTGTATCTGGGTATAAAAAATCACTTTCTCAAAAATGTTTTTTCGCACATTAAAGGAAATACTTCTAACGGTAGATAATTTTTAATTATTAATTTAAAATTAATTATATTTGAAACTTATTATTTTAAATTTTAAAAATTTAAAATAATTGGTTTACAGTAGAGTCTCGCTATAAGCCATCGCTCTATAGTCCACAATTTATCGACCGTTGATTTCAAAACACTGATTTTAAGTTAGGTTATGTTTTTTAGTATGCGAAATTCATAATTATTTTAATATTTTTGGCAAACTTTATTAAGTAGTTGTGATAATTGTGATCCACAATGAAGAGAGCAAAGACAAGTACCACAATCGCAAAGAAAGTGAAAGCCGTCGAGCAATTTCAATACTAAAAGTCGTTGATAATTTTAAAAAATTACATGGACTATAGTGCGACCCAAGTGTCAAATCTGGAACCACTATGATCTATATTGAGGCTCTACTGTACTTTGGAAAAAGACTTTTAAAACTCTTGTCTTTGAAGTTGTGGTCAAAAGGAAGTTTTCAGTAATAATATGAAATAAACTTTTGTTAATTTTTGTTAATTGTGGCTTTCAATTGAAACCAAATATGGACTATAGCGAGACTCTACTGTATTTAGTGATATAAAAACTTCTCGGCCTAAGCTCAAAAGGTGAATTCACCTCTTTTTGCCATCATAACACTTCTTTTCTTTATTTAAACAAGAAAAGTAGATTGTGTAGGGGAATGTTGGCATAGTTCGCACAGAGTGAACCTTCAAACCACGCAAATTTTCTGTGTTTGCAAAGAGCTAGTTCGTCATTTCTTAGCCATAAGATAGATAATTATTAAGGCCATGAGACGAGAGTAGAAATGGTAAGTCAGCTCTTTGCTAACAAAGAGAAAATTCGCATCGTTTGAAGGTTCACTCTGTGCGAACCATGCCTACATTACCCTATAGGGGAAGGTGGGACTACATTTCGAGCTGTAGGGCTACGTTGTAATACGTTTTTTCGCATATGTCTAAAGGAAACTGGGTTTTACCATGATGTAATTTGGATAGACAGAACAATTGTGGATCTAAATAAAATAATTGCAAGGACCAGGTTCATTTAGAAATAGGCGAATTTGTCATACAAAATGTAACCCCACGGTTCAAAGTAGCCCCACATCCCCTATTGCTCTCCCTGCTAGTTCCAGAAATAAATTATCTTCCTTTCATGGTTTATTTTGAAATTATTGTTTTTGATTCTGTGTTCTGTGTTATATTGTCTTGCACATACCTATTGTTTTTCTTTTTAATTTTTGGATAACTGACAGAAAGCTTTTTTTAATAGGGATGTTACGAGAGAGTCACTTTGTGAAAATGGGTGCCGTGAAATGTTTTTTTATGGAAATATCTAAAAATAAGTTTTCGGAAACTCAAATATAAATTCTGTAATATTTATTACTTTTTTTTACTCTAGAAGTTGAGTCAGTGTAAATTTTACGAAATTTGTTTTTATAAAACTATTTTAAATTGTCATAGCAAACAACTTGCAAATTGTGTCGCTCAGAATAAAAGTGAGCTATTTTAAATAGAGATATAATAAAACATAGGCCCTTTAGCATTTGGCTACTCAGTTATGTTTTAAGACCCAAAAAAGTTGACTAACAATAAATTAATATACATTTCGTAAATGAAAGAAGAATTTATTTATAACAATTTTTTAACTTGTTTTTGGTGAGGATTTTACAAACTGAAATGTTTTGAGTTTTAACCCTTAACTTTCTGTTTTAGATTCTATATTGTAAAAAATACGAGTTTTGTAATACTATATAAACTCAATACGTAATATTTATTATTAATAAAAAGTACTTAGAAACACATTTTTTAATTTGTCACTAATTATCTAAAAAAAATATTTTCAATAGAATTCAAAAATTTCAAAATCTCGCGTTTAAGCTCAAAGTCTATGATACCCGAATGTGTAGAAGTTGTCTAAAGCCTGACTAAAGCTATTCTCAACTGTGATTTATCAAAATATAAAAAAGAATTTAAAAATATTTAGAATATTTCGTAGTAATTTATGTGTGTTGTCTCATGAAAAAGTATTCAATGAATTGTGACAGACATGCGTCTTTTTATCCATCCATACCTCTCTTGTGTACCGTATAGAAGCAACGGTGAAGAAAATTCGCGAAGTGCTCGTATTCTTGTAAATTTTAATCATCATTGTGTTAAGTGTTTTGGTCTAGGATGATTTTATTATAACACTTTGGTAAAGCGAAGATCTTTTAACCCCGACTCTGCCTTAATATAATATTTTCAGAATTTATATTCGCGGATAATTTGCAGAGAATACAATTTTAAATACGCGGGGGAAACTGGGGTACAACCAAACATGGCGTAGCATCGAACGCTAATTTTTATTTCTAAACTACTTGGACTATGTCGACCATTTCTTAAGTATAAGAATTAGATAGGATAAGATTCAGATAGTGGCAATTAGTCTTCATCTGGTGATGATAGATGACTTTTTAAAGCTCTCTATAAGAGTAAAACGTAGTGCATTTTTGTGTCTTTTCCCTGACGGTGGTTCTCCTAAACACTTTGATGCCCTGAAGAAGATCCCATCCAGGATCGAAACGTTGGCAAAATAAAGTCAAATTGAAGAACAAAAAAAAATTAGACCGAATTTCCCACTTTGACCTCAGCTTAGATTCATATAGATTTTATCCTATGAAGTCTAATTTCTAATAAATAAGTTCAAAGATACTCGTATTCGGTGGTGCCCCAGTTTCCCTTATATTCATGCTAGAAAGTTTTTTTTTAATTTAAAAAAAATCACTGTTTTTTTACGCAAAAGAATACAAAATGGAATTTAACTCTTCGTTGATGATTAAAAAAATACAAATAAAGCTCTAATAGAGCTCTCCAATATGTCATAAATCCACGTAACATGTTTTATAGACTTAATAGTAATATCCGTAATATCAGTACACTATAAATCAATTCAATCTTATCCTAATAGATATATGTAGCAAAATATTGTCTAGTAGATTTTTAAGTTTAAGCATTGTGAGAAGCATTTGAAAAATCAGTGAAATGTCAGTATGGATGACATCTAAAATCTACTCAAGAGTTAGTAGCTTTTTTGAAAGTGAAAGAAAAAATTAGAGTGAAATTGCACTTTAAATTTCTAAATTACAGAAGGATCATTGAAACCCAAAGTTAATATAGCTAAACTCTTTTTTTCCCCAAAAACTTTCTTTTAGACGGGGAAATGTATAGAAACATCTAAGGATTATTACCCTTTTTATTAGAAATTTTAAGTTTGAGGGAATAAATTGGGACATCTCGCAGCCACATGGGCTTACAATTGCAACTGAGATGGTGAGATGTTTGTGTACCAAATCAAATAGGTATTCACATCGACATTACCTTGACCCAGAAACGAAAATTGATACCTGTGTGACGTATTTACGTCTGTATTATAAAATGTACTGAATACATATTCACTCACCGAGTTCAAATACACATTTCCACCGAATGTGTTCATGTTAAGAATGAGTCCGTAGTACACGAGATTCATGGTAAACCAGATGCATAGGAAGCAAATTGTTATGAGTCGCAAATACCGGGAACGGAAGAGATCCATGAATCCCTCATTGGCTTCCTCCTCCTCAGGTGGCTTCAGTAACTTGTCCAAATTATGTGGGAGTTCTCGCTTGTTGAATCTTGCTGCTGCCTTGATCACCTCCTTCACTTCCGCGATGCGCCCTTTGCACAGTAACCACCTTGGGGATTCTGGTACGACGAACCTAGATTATTGAAGATTGTCATATCATTGGGATCACGTTTTCCCACCTATAAATATTCTCCCTCATTCTTATGAAGATTTCCCACGCAACGACATTTACGTCACCATAAAAACATATGTTATTTGTTGGATACATCCAATGAGTCTTTGGCTCGGATCATGTGAAAATTTTTAATAATTGGTGAGATTTATTAGTTTGAAGACAAGACTCTCATTTTTATTATATATTTGAGGACATATTTTGTCAGATTTCACATTTTTCAGAAGTATTATTGGGATAAGTGTTTATTTTTCTCTTCGTGTGTCATTCACGATGGCACAAATAAATAATATGTGGTGCGTTTAAAAAATTATTCTGCCAAAAATTAACATATCAAGACATTTTCCTATATATTTTGAGGAATACTATATTGTTAGACGTTTTTCAGAAGGAAATATTTGTTATATGTAACCAATACATATGTGTGAGGCACTGAAAGTTTGAGACATCATCGGCTTTATATTTAATTTTTTTCTCAAGTGTTAAGCTTTAAATTGTAAGCAAAAACTTCCATCAAGTATTATATATAATTGGCTTGGCAGTGGAGACGCCTGGTGGGAAACCTTTCAACGGTATAAGCTTTTGTGTATTAATGGGAATTTTGAGAATAACTTACCAGAGGAAACAGAGAAAAAATCCAGGTAGTCCAATACAGAGTTGAAGAACTTTGTAGTCTTGCGTGAGATAGGCTATTCCTGAAATCATCATGTAGGATATTGGAAGCGGGAAGAGATTGTACATCCCAGCTATTGTCCTCCACTTTCCATCCACGTACTCAATGGCCAAAATTAAACCGGCATATGTTACAGACACTGAGACCAAACCAAGGAGGGTTCTCAGGGCAAGATAGATCTCAAAGCTGTCGGCAAAATAGAGAGCAATTCCTGCAAATATGTCATCATTATTTATCCATTTGGGACCATTTAATAGAAAAAAAAGGTTCCCAAAAACCTACCAAAGATTGTTTGTAGAATGGCTGAGTTAAAGAGCATGGTTTTCCGCCCAAATTTGTCAGATAAATAGCCCGATATTATTCCACCTGTAGCAACACCAAGGAGAAAAAACATTTCCGCCACATTCTTGAGATATTCCTTTTCGCAGACTAAATCCCATTGGGATGTCCACGTATTCCCTAAATTGTCATTCCAATCGTATTCCCAATTTTTACATGGGATTTGGGATGAATTGTTCGGTGGACTAAAGTCAGTCTAAAATGTTTTGTAGGTGTTATTGATTCTTCAGTATCAAGAAGTTCACGCCACATTAAACTTACTGTGACTTCATTCGATGATATTCCATTCCAATTGTAATTAATTTGGTGGCAATTATCCTCAGATTGACTTACATTGCGCCACAATTCTATTGGGGTTTGATTTAAATGAGCCGGTCGTTGACACCAGTAATTTTTGTGAGCAGCCTGTAAGGAAGAGAAAAATCTATATTATATTATATTGCCTCCTAAAGGCAACAACCTAAAAGATTTATTGCAATGTAATCAGAGTCCATCTTCCTACACTCTCAGATTTCGTCTGCAAAAAATCACCAGACAGTGATTTTGATAAAAACGACAGCTGCATTAATATAGTTCATGAATGTTTTTGTACCACTGAGAACTTAATAGAGACCAAAGGGGATCTTTAAATAGGGAGTAAATTTGAGACGCTGTCGATTTAATTTCAATTTTCAATTTAAATTCCACTCTTCTATCTCAGGAACTATCAAAATGTAACTCCTCAAATCTGAAAAAAGTCTTTAAGCGCTTAATCTACAAATATACATATTTTATTGGCTGTATGATTCACATTGCACGTTAATGATTTTTAATTTTAATTTCTCTAGAGTTTAAACTGTAATATAACAAAGTGTACAATAACGAAATCGAAATAGAAATGTCCAACATCTTTAAGCTTTCTGTAATTTCAAAGCTATAGTCAGAAGGATTTTTTAAATCTCTAATAAAGGAAATTAAAGGGGAAACTGCGGTACCACCTAAACACGGGGTAGCATCAAACACTGCGATTTTTTAATTAAAAATACGACTTCAGAGGACAAGTCTTAGAGAAATTTATAGGCGCTATAGGGATGTTAGGCCACTGAAGAAATGGTTGAGATAGTCCAAATAGTTTAGAAATAAAAATTAGTGTTTGGTGCTGGCCTGTGTTTAGTGATACCCCAGTTTCCCCTAAGGCAAAATTGGAGTAGATGTAGGAGGAGGTGGCGCTACTTTGAGCTGTAAGGCTACATTGATATACGATTTTATCACACATTTCTAAATCCAGCTGGGCTTTATGTGTTAAACACCTCTAGGGTTTAAGCCGAGAGACGGCTTAAGATAATTGTAACCTAAATAATGATTAGACCACATTCCCATTAACCCTTTAACGACGAGACTGTTTTCACTGACCGAAAATCAGCAATAAAAATGAAATCGATAAACAAAAGTCGTAAAAGGTCTTACATCTAACCTTAGAAAGTCCAACGAAGTCTAATTTGGTGTATTTTTTGTCTCTATGAACGATAGAGACAAAAGTAGCCCAAAAATTTAGGTAATTTTTCTGTCGATACTAATGACTGATAATTTTCACTCTGATGAAAAATATTATGTTTGAGTACTCCAGTTTCTTTTACCACAACGGTTTTGCTTAAAAAAAATTGGAAGTATAAGAAATAATTAAAATCAATTTTCAATATGAAAATTCAAAAATTGGTCATTTGGGAGGTTAAAAATTCACTGTATAGAAAATAGCTGGAGACTTGCAAAAAATATCCTAGATTACTTCAACCTTCTACTTTGCAATTATGTACCATAAGAAAAAAATAACTTTAGCTATCCAGAAAAAATTATTTTCTTTATGGGACACCGGTGTTCCAATCGTCCTTAAAGGGTTAAGAGGGTGTCCCGAATTACAAGGTCAAAGGAAATCAACATTTTTTTATTGCTTAAATCGATAGATAAACTATCTAAGAATACTTAAGCTAGGTATCCTTAATCCTTAATGACATATAATTTATATTTCTGCTCATTAAGTTATATAAATAAACATACATACATCCATACACCACCAAAATTTCAGAACTCTTTTCCAAGTATTTTCGAAGATAGAGAGCCGAAAGCAAAGGAGCGCTGAGCAGATTTGCATTCGCTCGAGCGCACATCCAAAACTTTGAGGCGTGTATTCTCGACTTCTTATTTTTAAGATTTTGTCGAATTGGCGGGAAAAATAGCAAAGAAACTTACGGACCGATTGAAACGCATAAGGGTTTATTTTCTTCAGAATTAAATGCTCTTCTAGTGGAACCTAAATGTTTTGAGAAAATATCTTTTTTTTCCATTTTTTTTACAGAATGTTGAAATCAAAATTTTATCCGAAAAACCAATTTTTTTTAAAACCTTGCGAAAAAGATCCAATTTTATGATTCTCTTCAGTTTTTCTTGGTTTACCTATAAAATAAACTTATGAATTTTGAAAATTAATTTGGTTTTTCAGACAAAAATTATAAGCTGCAGATTTCTTGCCAATTTGGGTGTACTGTAACGAAGCGCTCCAGTAAATTACTCATTATTTTTTTTCGAAAAAATTTATATAATTATAACTCTATATAGAGCTTTACAGTTATTTTATTTAATTCCACAATTGTTTTGTAGAGTTGAGTTCCATTAAGTTAAAGCCTAGATTTCTGTAAAATATGAGAAAATTCGTATTCCATTCATGTATCCTCAAAGCTCAAAGTAGCTCCACGTCTCCCTACCATCACTGGCATTGAACTCAGAATAGAAGACTTTTAATTCTTACAATTTTAAGCTTTATCTCAGAATTGAGCGGATTTTTTTTTTTAAATAAAATGATGAACTGAAGCAACAGCAAATTTAAAAGTAACACGTTTTCTTATTCACATTTTTTATTTGTGTATATAAGGGATGTTAAATGGAATTAATATATTTTCTAGACGCCTTTTACATGGAGTACGGTTTGTATAATCACATGATGGCGTTGCATAGTAGTAATAACATCATAAATACAGCAAAATATATTACAAAACCAAATTATTACTCTTTTTTGTTTTCTTCCATAACATGGTTTTAGATCTTGGAACCTAATTTATCTAACACCCAATGCCGTAAAAACTCTTTTATAAATAGAAAACATTTGCAAAAATATATGATTTATATCATATCTCAATAAAATTTAAAATATCTACTATTTGATAAAACAAAAGATAAGGCAAAATAACAAGTATCATTCTCATTGCTATTAAACTTTATCGCAGTCTTCCACTCGAATAAGAAATTTTTATTAATAGTTATCGCACAATCAGTTCGTAATAATTATAACTTGGCATATTATTTCATAGAGAAATATTAGTCTTTGTCTCAATCACATTTTTTGTAATTAAGTGCAGTAAAATTCGCTGAATTTTATTCGATACATCTAGAATTTGTATAGTGAGGTTAAAGTGGATTTGAACTCACGACATTTGCTTCAAAAAGCAAATGCTCTATCATAGCAGTATTATCTGTTATTATGTCTACTTAACAATAAATTCACTGGTCTCTTTAATATTTAGAATATAATCTATCATTATGTTTTTATAGGCGTAACATTCAGGTTTTCCAAAATCTTATGAGTCTGTTGAATTCTGCCTCCATGAACTGAAGGAAATAACATATGATTTAATGCAGGTGATTTTCCTGCAGTTAAAAGAATTTGAATAAAGTAAAAAACACATTTTCTCAACATAAAGTTCCCAAAGCTAAGAGTAAGAAAAATGTTTTTGATAATAAAAATCTAATATAATTTAGTACTCTCTTAAAGTCAAACTACAAAAAGTAACACAAACCTCGCTCCCTCGCTCTCCCCTAAACCACATGTTTTTTTGTATTGAGACATCTTAGTATGATACTTCAATTTATGGATACTAAATTTTTACACAGTAACTTAAGTGAGATCTCTGTATCTTCCAATAATACTTTTTACTGCAACTCAAGAAAGAAATTTTCTTGATGACGATAGAAAATTTTTACTGTTTAACCACAAGACAATCAAATACATGGTTTTGGTTTATTTTTTAGTTTCTACTATTACGTTTCTAAATTTATTGAATAAATTTCTGAGAAATAAATTCAATAGAATGAAATTAAGAATAAAATAATTAAAATTTGGGGAAATATCTTCCAATACGTTGTAATTTATTTTACCTTAAATTTCTGGAGAAAACATTAATTGAATATTATTGGATATTTTTCTCCGCGCAAAGAAACATCTAAAAATAGTTTGATTGCTTCATAGAAAAAATGAAGGAAGCAGAAAACATCACTCTGCTTTCACATCGAGATATTAGACCAAATTAGACGATGAAAGAAATATTGTATCAGAAAATCTCAAGATGATTTCTATTTAACTTTCCGTTTCCCACTTGACTGCTCATTCCTGACTTATCACTCGACTTTTGAAGTGGATAAAATTGAACTTTTTTTTTTTTAATTTTTCCCCTGAGTTCTCTGCATGAGTATTTTGTATACATATATAGGAATGACCGGTACGTTGTGTTAAACATCCATGCTCTTGCACACAGTGTTGTGAAAAAAAAATCATAAATTTTGAGAGCAGCGAGAATATGTGACACTGTGATTTATGATTTTTAAATTATTAAATCAGATGCTATACACAAGAGAATTCAGATTGAGGACGGGATTAATTGAATTTTCGGTTGAGCCCGTAACCACTCTCTCTTGCCCATCGTAATCTTAAAAATGCTTCGTTGCCGGTCTATTGAGAAATTTCTGTTCCAGCAAAGTGAACGGAAGATGTTGCGTCAAGTGCTCAAGAAGCCATTGACCATCAAGGTTTTCCTGTGATTTTCAGCATTTTTTTCTTAATTCTTGCATCGAATGAATAGACAATTATCGCACAAGGTCGCTGCAGCATTTTTTCTGCTGATCCAGTCGTTTTTCTTTGACACATTGAACTGTGCAAAAATTGCCATGGTAAAGAGTTTTTTTTTTAAATAACTTTAAAAGCAGAATGATTGATTAGACAAATTTACCTGAAAAACAGGTGAGGATATGTGAAAAGTGTTTGGCACTTGAAATAGCGAAAGGAGTATAGTCATGAGGAATTGCCATTTTCCATATTTTCCTATAAGTTCCCCAATGATGTCACATTCATCGTCTGAACACTTTTGTTTGCTGGATTTGGTACCTCCACCACCTCCACCTTCAGCTCCTCCCGATTGTGTTTGTGGTGTTGATTTGGATTTGATCATTGTGGCTGCAATGTAAGAGAAAACAACATTAATAAATTATGCATCATTGAGAAAATGCCATCTCTTTTATTATTTACTTTAATCTTCTATTGGTAAATAACACGATTATAAATAGTCAATATGGTGTTGAGTCTATTAGTGAATCAGAAAAGTGGTAATTTATCAAAGACTGATCATAAAAATGTGCACACCTCTGACGACATGATCGTGCTGAACTTGCAGAGGCTAAAGAGCGAGTACGAATAAAAATAAATACTTTGCGCGCACATATTCGTATGATAAGATTGTATTTAAATTTTTTTCTTGCATAATAAAACAAGAATAAATACCATAGTCGAGAGTCATTATAAGGAGAATTGTTTGCATAGCCAAAGAAGATTTATTGCTATTTCGTCTATTTACGGATTAGACAAATTTATTCCTTAGATAATTGAAAAATTCTATATTTATTCCTTCATAATAGCATCTATTTCCATTAATTCACAATTACTAAACTCCAATATTTTATAATTATACATATTGCGGTAGCGTGTTCTATTTCGTTCAGTGCCATTCATGAAGAGGAGATATGAGAAAATTTGTGCGACGATATACATGTTTTACATGAGAGGTTATCAATTATCAAAATGAACTCCTAACCATGGTAATTTAAGTGGTAATTGCTATAAATTGTAACAAATTAGGATGAAAGCAAAAAGTGTGGAGATACATTTGTAATTTTACTCACTATTTTCTGTCTGATAAGACGAAAAAAAAAGATAAACAGAGTACAGAACCTTGAAATGGTTTACATATTTGCACGCGTGATGTAAAAAAAACGCAAATGACGAATGTTTGAGAGAAATTGGCGGGAAAAAGTATTGATAGATGCTTGGGAAATTCTTTCCTCCTTCGCAAGTCATCACGCTTAATAGACTCATTAAACCTGTGTGGATTGACAACTGATCTTATTACTAAAGATGCTTCTTTTCTTCTTTTTCTGTTCTTGCTAAAGAAATTTGTGTTTAACACAATGTTGGTATCTCAAAGTCAATAATATAGACCGAGATGATTTCTGATGATGTTTTAATGCTTTTAATGTACTTTACTTTTAGGACATTACTACGAAAATATAGTTAATTGCATTAGAATTAAATCTGTCAAAATATCTTTATGAAAAGGACTGGGTTGGATCTTGAATATAGAAGAGTTTTGTTGTGGGAGGGCAACTACATTAAATGACATTTTGTTACAAAATGTCTTGTAGATTGGTTGATAGACGACTAGTTTTATGCAAGTAAACTTTCTTAGGATGGTTTGAAATATTTATATAACGTGATTTTTAACAAAATTTTACTGACAGTGGGGGTAGGTGTAATTAAAAATCTACACAAAATTATATTTTACGTATTGAACATCAAATGATATTTTTTATTAGAAAAAGTAACAATTTTATCCGACAATTTTTATTTTATTGTGCAAGCTGTCCTAGCGAATAAATTGCCTGTTTCAAGAAATTTATTCGCTACTTAGAATTTAATGAACTTATAGTGCATTTTTCAAATTCGAGGATTTCAAGACATTTTTGATAAACAGTTCCTTTTTTTTGAAATACGATTATCTTGTTTAAAAATAGTTACAAGTTTTGTAAATACATAATTCTTTCCTGATTTTTTTTATTAAAACAATTTTTGCCTATAGGACCAATCAATCAAACACTATGTAAAATAGTTTTAAGACTCTAGGTTTATACCAGTTCCCAAGAGCCTTGATTTGTTAAACAAGCAATTGCAGTCAATTGTCAAAATTCCATTTATGAAATTCACTTAATATACAATTTAAGATATAATATAATTTTCTAATTTCACTTGTTAGATGAGATAAACCTTGTCTAAAAGATTTTAACCGTAGTAAAAGTGTATTAATAAGTGCGAAATTCATTTGTTTTTTTATTCAATACAGATATTTGTGGTAACTCTACTTGGTCAATTCTATATCACTAATTAGAATTATTCTTTTTTTAACTTTAATATAATGGACTTTGAAAATGAATGAATACATGATTAGATAATAACTAACCTATAATAATCTTTTATATCACAGAAGTTGTGATCAGTTTCTACATTGCAATGACCAATAGATTAGTATAAAACGGGTGGCAAAGCATTCCAGCTTTCCAAAATGCTCGATCTTCAGGTCATTAATTTGAGTATTTGGCAAAGTATTTTCCCCTCTTCTAATTTCCACAGATTTTTGGACGATTTAGGCCGATTTTTAAATCACATAATCGATCATCTGAAATAGCTTACGAGTAATACAGTTTAATTGAGAATGTAAATTAATACTGGTAATACTGGTCGGAAGCGGTTAAGATAAAGTTCAGGGTTGGCTGGGATTCCAATGGCCCTTTCAAAGATCTCGAATATTACTACAATCGCTTAAGAAATACGCTCTTCAGTCTTTTTAAACCTTGACTTTGATAAGTTTAAGTTTAAGTTTTAAACTTAAACTTAAGAATCTGCTGATCGTAGATCGCTTGGGAGCGCCTTCCCGGCAATGTGGATGATTCTTCCATATTCCCGGTAATGTTGGGCAGAGGTCGTGCATTTTTGTTACGTTATATCACAGTGAAAATGTCCCTTTCTAGACATTCAGATCTTTGCACCGGGCGGAACTCGAAACCACAACATTGTGAATCAAGTCGGGGATCTATCCGCTCAAGAACCAACAGTCTTGCCTATAGCACCACTGAGATCCCCTTTATATAAGTACAGTCTTTCGGAAATTTGTCACTTTTGAACTTAAATATTATGCACTATATATAGCAAATAGTCGGAGATTTGCAAAAAATATCCTAGACTTTTACAATCTTATAGTTTATGATTACGTACGAACATTAGAAAGAAATAACTTCAAGTAGTAATTTTTAATTTTTAATTCAAGTAATAATTTTTCCTGGTCAGGAAAAATTATTTTTACTATGGGTCATGGGTGACTCAATTGCCCATAAACGAATCAGACGTAGGGGAAAGTGACCATGCTTGATACTGTAAAATAATGTCCAAGGTTTGTGATTATTTTCTGATTAACACACAAACCGAAGCGATTCTTCCACTATGACAAAAAAATGTCTCACTTATTAAGTTCATAATCCAACCTCAAATAGTTCCTGGAAATCCTTAGATTTTCCTCAAGAAGAAAATGGAAATTCAGTGGCGATTTTTATACAAGTTGGGTCCGGGGCCTTCCTGTATAATAATTGATTCGACAATTCGGAGGCCCATTTTCACTGCAAAAAATTCACCGGATACAAAAAATTGCACATCAATATTTAGACGGAACTCTAATCTATCTGCTTAAATCGTTTGTACGACTGGTTATTAGTTTTAAGATCACTTTTATGTAATTTTTCTAAGCCATGTTTTTATGACATTGTGGCGCTAGCGAAAACCATTTTTTCACTTTGAGTCTATGAAAATGACACTCTGCAACCTTAAAATTTAGGCAACAGGGTTGAAGATTATGTCAATTGTCGGTAAAATTGGCGGATTGCAATATGTGTAATTATGAAAGAATCACATCTAATGATATAGTTGCCACATTAAAATTATCATTCATGGACCCTTCTTAAAATATAGGATGGACACAAGTAGAATTTATGAATTTGTTACCACCCACAAAAACAGTGTCCACCAAGTACAAATATTTTTACATAAATATTAGTACTGATGACCCCTCTATGTGCCTATGATAGTAGTTTTCGTGAACAGCGACATTAATTAAGAAATACTTATGAAATATCATATATCGAAATTACAGTTTTGGACCTATTTTTGATTTTTACTTCCTGAAACTAGGAAAAAAGAGCTAGGATCCTAATTTTTTTAGGAAATGTGAGGCTTAGCACCAGCTATTGAAATATATTGCGATGAGTCATAACTATTGATTAACATAGAAAAAAAATAGTTATTATCAAGCTTGGATCATATCAAGCATGGTCACTTTCCCCTACATATAAGCAGTAGGATGTTAAAAAAAAAACTGTAGATTTTAGAATTCCAAAAATTCTCCAGTCTGATCCCTTGACGATTATATTACTCTCTTTGTAGAGTTCCAGTAATAAAATGTTATCAAAAATCGTAAAATTTGTCTCTGATATAACTAACTTTTCAAGAGAACAGATTAGTAGATTGTATCATGAGTTAAATTGGAGCATCAAGTACGTTCATATAGTAGTAAACTGGATTTCAATAACATCTTGAGCAATTTACTATACTATCAACTTATCAGCTATCATAAAAAAAATATTGTTGGTCAATCTTCATGCGCAATAAATTCATCATTTTTTTCATATTACAGTGGCAATTGTTTGTATTTGCTACAAAAACAGAGATAGTACAATTTTTCTCGAAACCTGACATTAATTGTACGTTAAGTTCCACTTGATGGCAAAAAGAAAACTCGCTCAGCAAATGGGAAAGTATCAAAATACAGAGAAACATTGAGATTATTCTGAGAATGCTGTCTGTATCAAATATTGATGAAGGTGTAATATTTCAAAGAAATCTAAATTGGCATTTAATGACGTGATTGGCATTCTTCCAGCTGTTATTCACTTAATCAATAAGTAATCTGATAAAAATGTTTGGGATTTTTGCTCTTATGAGGCGCATCACACTTGAGATTTGTGCTGAGGAATTCGCGTCAAGATGACTTGAGTGGGTGGATGAGTGGCTTGGGTTGAGGTTGGATGGTGGATGGAGAGGAGCATAAAGGAGCAATAGACAAAACACGTTGTGAAAAAAGACTTTGAAAATTGAATTTTTCGAGAATTTATCATACAATTCTTCATTTTTCCCACACTCGTGGTGTCTCCTCAGACATCTTATGTGTTGAATAACAGAGAATTATCTGGCACTCCTCCAAAAGATTTTTATTGTTTACGCACTGGTGAAATGCTCACTTGTGCCTATTTGACACTCCTCCACACCATTGGAAAATATACTCCTTTACTGGTATGCCGAAAAAAATCCCGGATTGTTTCCACATGCTAATCACCAGAATTGTATACTGACCGTTTAGCTTTAGCTTCCTCCGTGAACCAAAGTGCGAATTAATAGAATCATTTTTTTCATTTCATCTTTTCTGAAGGACTTCTAGACGAAGAAAAGAAATTTTCATTTGAAGAAGAAACCTTCAAACCATCTTGAGATTCATGTAATATTGAAACAATAATTAAAATTTGGGTAATCTCTATAGTAAGAGAAGAATCGAAATAATAAATACATCACTTGACCACCAAGATGAAGACGCCTGGTGTTCAATGGAGGCGCCTGGTATTCGCGTTCAGATTATTTTTATCGGTTGCACAGAGAAGCCAAAAATGATTTTTTAGCTTTGCCTGTCTCTCCTATTCACAGATAAGCAATCCAATTTACTCCGACTCATCCATTTTTCATCCATTTGATGCCAGATCAAATTAGGAAAATTGTAGAAAGCTTCATAGCATGATGCTTTCTTTGTAGACTTCCTTAACCCAATCACTTCTTTTTCACAAAACTTTTGAGTATTCCTCTTCAATGAATAATTATCAAAATTGTATAAAATGTGAAATGAATCCAGCGAATCTAGCCATATACTTTTGAGGATGAACGGCTTTAATGTTAAAATTGTTAGTTACTAACACGCTTATTATTTCTTACAAAGCTAGAAATTAAATAAAATGAATAATGTAATGTATTAGCAGCATACTATTTGACTTGCAAATTTTTCTAATGGTAGTTTTTTTTTGTCTTCCTCTTTATTATGACATACAGAAATATTAGATTTTCATTATTTACAACAATGTCTGTCAATGTAAAAAAGCTTAAAATATTCGCTAAACCTTCATTGACCTTCAATCCGGAAAGTAAGATCCAATGAATCTTGGATAGTATGTCTGTTATGGAAAAGCGGATTGTTTTTGAGTTCTAATATTATTCTTTCTCAGATGAAGAATTTATTTTAAAGCGTAATTTTTTCACGGGAAGTGGGGCAGGTTTAAAATAAAGCCTTTTCCTCCTACTTTTAAATAGAACTGGATCTTACGTTGAAATGATTTAGTTACATTTCAAAAGTAGAAGAAAAATGTCTAATTTTAAGGCTGCTCCAGTTCAAAGTTGCCCCACTTCCCTCTACTGATAGTGTTTTTCTTTACACTGGGAGAAATCCGAAAAAGTTAAAATAACGTTCCGGAAATGTTAATTTTACCCTGCAGTATTGATCCAAAATCGGTGTAAATATTACCCTTTTTAGGTGTATTAGGGGTTAAAGGTACCCTTTTTCATGTTAAATTTACCCTTTAAAAGGTGTAAAATTAACATTAAAAATGTTAATATATTTTTACATCTAAAAAGTGTTAAATTTCTGAGGAAAAAATGTTAATCGCACCCTCTTTTTTCTCAGATTAGCTTTAGACCGATATTAAAAGTGTAGCATGATACGACTGAATGATAGTAGCATTTTGCAACCTCTAAATTTCACTTTTACCATATTTAAACTTAAGTACTTACACAAAATTTAAGAGAAAAAAACACTTTCTTTATTTAGGTATGTTTTTTAAATAACATTGGGTTGAATAAATGGAAACTTTTTTTTTAATTATACCTTATCAATATGAATGGAATTTTGATTTATCTATAGTTCAGAAAACCAAAATAAAATTGTAATATCAATAACATAAAAAAAGAAATTTAATACTGTGTTTAATAATCATGTTCTAAATTAAGTTATTCTATTATACATGTTTGAACTTATAGTATAATAACATCAACAAGTTAAAGTGTTGTATTCTGCAGATTTTAAATTTATTCGAATTTTAGTTCTATTTTCTAAATTCTGGATTTTTCCAAAGGCTTTTCATGTATTTTTTAAAGCTGGAAAATTCAAATGAAAAGGTTATCTTATGTATATCTTTATATCTTTTACAAAGAGAGGTGGTATTATAAATTATTTATCTCTGTAAATATTTTATTCTCTGTACCTGTTATTTAAAATATTCTGAAAATATTCTTAGGTCACAGTAAATATTCAAAAAAATACGTTAGGGGAGACCGAAGCAGATTTAGCCACGTATAGTATTAGATAGTGGTATCTTATAGTGTGCCTTCGAAGGAATATTGAGGAAACTACTCTTTATTCTAAATATATACTTCCCTTACTATTCATTGAAAATAATCAGCCTGATATAAACAGTTTTTTTACAAATTATACGCAATGAAAAAATTTATTTACTGACTAATTTTGCCCCGGTCTCCTCTATGTTCTTATTTACAGTATATATCAATTTTAAATAAAAATAAGTCCAAACCCTAATCACTAAGAATTTCCCATGTATGAAACAATTAATCTGTTCATTTTTAATCCTGCGGCTTTTCAAAGAAATCGTATCGCTCATAATTTTGGCTTGTTAAAAGGTTTGTTTGCATTCGTTTTGGTCCGAAGGGGTTTTAATATGGCTTTTCTCATGCACAAAATTACAAGAAAAGCCTCAAAGTTGTAAAAATGGCAATTCAAATAGTGGTACATTATTTATGAGTAAAATGATAATCCGGAAATATTACTTTTTGTATTCCAATTTATAAGAAAAAAAATCATTAATATTAATCTGTCCTGAAAATTTTAAATTGCGTTTTTGTGTATAAGACGTCAAATAAAGCCTTATCAATTTTTTGGGCCATTGCTCCAGACCTAGACAGTTCAAGACAGTATCAACAAAAGTGAAACATCATCCTCTGAACTGGGTTTGATGAAGAAGAAAAAAAAAACAAGAAAAATTATTTTTATCACTCTGGTTGACCTCTTTTGTTGCCATCAATTTTTCTTTTCTCCAGTAAATCCGTGTAACTTTGTATCATCTTCAATTTTATTGCTCTTTTACAGGTTATGCTTGGGATGAGTGAGAGCAGGAAAACTATTTTGGCTACCATAATCGCAATCATAAAACAAATACACGACAAAGATAGTGTTAAGCTTCTCATCCTGATGCTTCACAACATCCCCTTGTATCTTTGCTTGATGGAATTCGACGAGCGAGGAAGGAAGGAGGTATTACATATGGTTGATGGTTAAAGGATATGGATGGAGGATAGAGTGAATAGCAGTTGAGGTAGGTTCAAAAGATGAGGAGATGATGCTGAAAGATATATCTTTGCTTTCTCACTCTGTGCCTCGCATTCCTCACACTCACAGAGCGAGGGAGGATACAAAAGACCCCGATGACACAATACGGAGTGTCCAGTCCATTATGGACAGTGTTCAGTTATCAGTGTCCACCTCATTCCACCTTCAATCAACTATATGGATTCTGCTGATTTCTCACTCACTTTCATATCGTCTCGTGTTTATCTTCACCTCCAACTCTTTTCAATTTTATCTCGAGAAAACAATGAGATTTTATTCAATTTCATTCGAACTTGCACTATTCAGATTAATCTATTTATTTAGTATACCAATACCGAGGATATTGACTGAGGCTTTTTTTCTAACGTATTACACATAACAGGAAATTGAGAAAATCTTGACCATCACCTTCTCCACATGGAAGTTTTCACTGCAACATAACCAGCAGGTTCAAAGAAAAATGCGAGTGGAAGTTAGTACAGAGAATGGTATTATAGGGGAGTTTGTGAGACTAAGTAAATCTCCTCTTATTTTGTATTCTCATCCAGGATCTTGTAAAAGTCCATTGTGTGATGTGAATATTTTTATTCGGTCAAACTCGCTTGATGCTTTTTGCAATGAGAAGGTTACAACTTAAATTAATCAATTTTCACTGGTTTCTTTTTGCAATGTTGTCTTTCCAAAGTCTTTCTATTGAATTTCCAATATTTCACACATTGAACAATTAAAAGCAATTTCCATAAGGTTTCTGTCATAAGATCAGTAAATCTATTCGAAAAATCATTTTGCTAAAAAGGCTGAAGTAGTTTGGGAAGTATTTTGGTAAAACTGGTCAGTGAAAATTAAATTTCCTTTGCTAAAAGAATAACAAAAAAAAAACTTAAATTATGAACTACAAATACTTAAAAATAGTGAAATCTTCAAAGAAAAAATTAAGAAGTTTATGAACCATCTTGGATTTTTAGGTTCAATTTAGAGGGATTCAAGAACACTTTTTACTAATCAAAATGATTTTTTTTACTGTCCAAACTGGAGTATTTTACTAACCACTGAAGGGAAATATTTTCCTTTTTTTTCAATTTTCGAAAGCTCTGTAAGTTTGGAACTGCGTAAGTTCAGAATCGACTTAGTTAAAAAAAGCACAAATTAAAAAAAAAGTTCTTGAAGTATAAGAAGATCAATAATTTTTCTATAACTCTTCAACACAATTTAAAAAATAAAAGGAATTATTGAAAATTTGTTTATGATGGATGTTCTTTAAAAAATCCTAACATAGATCAAAAAGGGGTATTACTTTTTTAGAATTGTCTACTCTAATTTTAATTTTTTTTAATAACTAAAATGCTAATAACGACCTAAAAAAAGCACGATCATCTGAGCATTGAATTAATTTATTTTTCTTACATTTTCGTCATTGGATTATAGATTAAACAACAAGAGCTAAATATAACCAAACAATATGCAATATTATGAATCACATAATGTTGATTTTGAAAACAAAAAAATCGTGATAAAGACCTTGCATATTATAAACATAATTATTAATTCTTCTTCTGTTTTGGTGTTTTTTTTTATTAAACGGTCGACCGATTGAATTGCAAAGACATTTATACATACAATTCATATAGTAACAATATTATTTAAAAAAAAAGTATGAATAAAATGTGTCAAAAAAGTATTTTTTAAATTGGCCAAATAATTTGCATTGTCAACTGACTTCATTTTGCATTCGGAAATCTAGTTTAACCCTTTAAGGACGAGAGGGTAAAAAATTAAGCGTCAGAAAAAATCACTTTTTCTGACTTTTTAGAGCAAAATACAACTTTAGATGGCCGTAGGAAGAATTTCATTTTCCTACGGCCAATCCAAACCGGACAATTTTCAATCGTCCTTAAAGGGTTAAGTGAAGGGGTAAACAAATATGCCGGCAGAAAAAGCGATCGAAGAGTTATAAAGAATACAATACAGAAAACTATGAATTTTTACGGAACTTTAAAGATTCAAAGGCAATGTAAATAAATAATTTTAATATAAGTATATTTTAATATTCCACAACTTTTCTGAAGAAGTTTATAAAATGTCTTACGAATATTGAAAACTTCAACTGATCATTGGCTATTTCAAAGACTATGAAGGCTGAAGACCAAAGGCTCAGGATGAGCCGAAAAACAAGTAATAACCTATAATGATCAGGAGTTCACTATACACTTTTAGGCAGGGGAATGGGACTAATTGCTTGTCAGGCGGTTTAGATTGGCATAAATCCTCTATGAAATTTTCTCAGATTTCGGATCATTATTTACCTATCATTATTATCGATTAGATAATTTCCCTGATTTTCCTGTACGAGTACTGACAATTTTTTCTTCAAAATTTCCTTATTTGTTTGTTACGACCGTTACGACCGGTTTTATGATTTTTTTTATACTTTTTTTTTTACTATACTTTATGATGAATGAAGTAAAATTTATTAGCTTTTTTGTATATTAATAGTTAACTACATTTATGTAATTATCTTTATTATTCAAAGTGTTACAGATCTCTATACTGAGAGAAATCTGAAAAAGTTAAAATAACATTCCGGAAATGTTTATTTTACCCTGCAGTATTGACCCGAAATCGGTGTAAATATTATGCTTTTTAGGTGTATTGGGGGTTAAAGTTACCCTTTTTGCATGTTAATTTTGCCCTTAAAAAGGTGTAAAATTAACATTAAAAAATGTTGATATAATTTTACACCTAAAAAGTGTTAAAGTTACGAGGAAAAAAAGTTAATCGCACCCCCGTTTTTTTTTTCTCAGAGTAGGTACTATGAAAAGTAACGAGCTTACAACAAAGTACGCATGCATTTTTCCATGAGTTATCTTAAAAGAAAGACCAACAGAAAGGGGTAGAAAGGGTGGGGGTGGGTGGTTATGGGAAAGACATTAAACATAGAATATACCTTGCTTTCCTGTCTCTATTGTTGATATCTCAATTTCTGAAACTCCTGGCAACTCTTTCCACTCTCTAAGCAAAACTTGTGATATATGTCGCGCTACAATTTCAACTATGTGTCTCTTTACCTCTATGTAATATGTAAATTATGTCTCTTTTCTTCAGCAATATTGTACAAAATAGAGGTAAAAGTGATGCTTTTGTGTATTTGCGGTGTCTTTTTCTCCAACCACTAGAAACACCTTTCAAATACACTCTCGTGGGACAAACACTCTGCTTTTGGGGGGAGATGTCTTGCCGTGGGAAAAAAGGATATTCTCCTATCAGGCAATGCAGAAAATCCTTCTCTATCACTTCCACCACTTTTTATTCTTTTAATGTTCCTTCACATAAACATTTCTTCACTCCACTATATATGTGCTTTTTTGTCATTAATAGTGTCTGTATACCTCCCTCTCAATTTACATGATTTCCCGTGTTCCCTTGTCGTCTCCACTTCAATCTCTTGAAAATTGCAAATGAAGCTCTTTTTGGAAAAATTATCTTCTGGTATATATGCACGTTTTGTAGAGTTGGTGAGAAAGTTCAAAAAACCGACTGTTTTGGCTGGAAAAACTTTTTGCAGTGTCACAAAATTTTAGTGGATGTTGGCTCAGATTCGTTACCTCACGGCGGTATTTCTTCACCAAAGCTAAATTGGAACGTTAAGGAATTTTATTTTGCAAATTTTATAATTAACTTATGACTTGAAGCCACGTTAAAAGCAAGTTGAATATTTTTTTCCCCACAAAATCTCACTTTTTAATTGTAAAACGTGTCGAAAGAAATGATATCCAACGGAATACTTGTGATATGTCTTTCAGCGATTTTTCACGACAGAGCTAGAGAAGCATGATATCACCACGGTATCGCGAGAGTGACTGACTCGTAGTGATTCCGATTCCGCAAAATTCAAGCGGTGGGAAACGTGCGAGTCTGCTGTATGTCGGATGTATTCTGACGAGAGTGAGTGAATGGAGCCCCGATTAGAGATGTGCGCCGAGATAATTTCGGCGGCGGCGGCTAACATTTAAAAATTGTCGGCGGCTGGCTGCGCGCCGGCGCGCCAGCTGAAGCAATCGGCTGCGGCTCAGCTAGGCGCGCCAGACTTTTTTCCTTAACATTTTTCGATTACAATCCACATAAATTCTCGATTTTCCTCAATGTTTTTTCTTGCTATAATTACTAATCATGGAAATCTATTTAAAAAAAATAGTAACAACAAAACAGATAGAAAACAATCTGTCAACTTTAGGCACAACATTTTTATGATTTTACAGAAAGACAGATTCAAATAAAAATATTAACAAAAATTTTTGAAATCCGTAGACACGTAAAAATGAAAATAATTTTATCTGGAATTATAAACTTAAATTCAATATCCAATAGAAAAATTGTTTATCTACAAACAAAAATATTTCTCGATGAAAATTTGATAACAGTTGAAATATTTGGTAGGAAATGTTGAATTCGATGTACTTGATTAAAACATTATTTAAAAAAAAATGTTTAAAATCTTAACCCTTTAACCCTTTAACGACGGGACACTTTTCACGAACCGAAAATCATCAATAAAAATGAAACTGGTGAACGTAATCAATGATAAATATTACATCCATGGGCGTACCTAGCTAGGGGCAGGGGGGGCAGCGGCCCCCCCTAGAAGCGTCAAAGAAGACAAAAACAAATGAGAAGTAAGAAAATATATTTGGTCAGCAAAAAATTAAATTTGATAAGTAAAAAATACAAATCTTTCCAAAAATGGATTTAATTTTTCTATCCATAAAGATCGAAACTTTCATGAAAATTCTACTGCTTTTGAAAGTTGTAAATTTAGTCACTTCTCAAACTTGATGTTTTACTGCTCGTTTTTACAGTATCAATACAAAAATGAGCTCATACTAAAGTTATTTTTTTTAATGTTTATACGTAATCGTAAAGTAAAAAGTTGTAGGAATCCATAATATATTTGCAGATGTACAGCCATTTGCTATCTAGTAAATATTGCAGCACAAAAGTGAATAATTTTCAAACTACCGCATTGATGAATGATTTTTATTATTTTTTTTATAATAAGGTAAAGTATCCTATGTCGACCACTTAAGGATAGATTTTGTGAAAAAAATTATGAAAGAACAGTTATAATTTGTGTTTTTTGATAGGGTTTTTGCCTAAAACTATAGAATAGATCCTTATCTATCTAATTGTTAACTTCATTTAGTCATAATATAATTTTACATTAGGAAAAGTTAAAATGTTTTAAAAATGCGAAGTGTTCCTCTACTCGACCACTTCAATATCAGTATTCCTCAACTCGACCGCCTGGGCTTCCTCTACTCGACCACCAATTTTTCTTAAAATTAAACAAATCACAAAACTAAAAAGTCACTGATTTAACTTTGGCTTGTTTAATACATCATGAATAGCACTTAAAATTTAGTTAATCAATAAAATAAATAGGGAAACTCACTTTTATGAATTCATTCGGAAGTATAGAACAACGTTCAAGTGAAAAAAGCTTCACTTGCTATGATTCGTCGACCGGTCGAATTGAGGAACAATTTATTTGAAATGCACTTTCAATTTTAATACATAAAATTAATCTTCAACTTAGTGATGGAAGTAAAATTTTTGCACAAGTAACAATTTGAATTCTCCAGTAATCTGTAAGGGTAGTAATTGAAATAATTCCTTAAGAAAAAAGTCAAGAATATCAAAAAGTATGCCATAATTTGATGAAAAATTGCGATTTTTTTTAAAGAAATACTTTAACGCTCCGTATTTTTATGATTTTTTTTCAGGGTTTTATGGTCAATTTCTATGATATTTTCACTGATTTGAATTAATTATGAAATAATTGGCCCTATGATGTTAAACCATTCGCTAAATATTATTGTAAATGCAAATAAATTAAATAAATATTTCCACCGGTCGACTTGAGGAACCCAGGGTGGTCTACTCGAGAGGCGATCGACTCGAGGATACTTTACCTTATATCCAAATTTTTTTAAGCAAAAGCCTCTTGACAATAGATAGTATAATAACAAACTATCCTAACTATACATTTTTTCATAAGAATGAAAATTGTCTATTATGGTTATTGTCAGAAAAATTACTTAATTGAATTGAAATATAAACAAATTTTGCCGCGGCGCGCTAAAAAAGAACTGGCGGCTGCGGCTGGCGGCGCGCATTAAAAATTTTTGGCGGCGGCGGCTAAGCAAAAATCGCGGCGGCTCGCGCCGAGCGGCTAAAATCGGCTTGGCGCACATCTCTAGCCCCGATTACTGGCGAACTCTCCACCAGGCTACATAGAGACAAACTGATGGATTCACCCAGAGTCGAGATTGCGGGGGGTGAACTCGTCTGCTCCACTCACTCTCTGGATCTAGCCCTTCGGATCGGATACATCAAGCACCGAGAGAGAGAGTATGTGCTCTCTCCATGGGGGATGAGTTTTGGGGGGTATATGCTACCCAGAGAGATTCTGGAGCCACGGAAATCTGTCACAAGGGGTTGTCTCTTGTGTTACTTTTTGTGTGTTTAAAATTTGTAGACAAAGTCTCACACTGTTATATCCACAATTCCTCCCCCTACCCATAACCCCCAACCATTTTCACGCGCCACACTGATGCTTTCCCTCGCAATAACAGGGCCAATTGCAAATCAAACAAATATTTAATGATCCATGGAAATTGTTTATTGATCACATTATTACCATGGGGTCGTAAAAATCCCATAAATTCATTATTTAATGGGAGAATTCTCATTAAATTCATTTACTCATCAACTTTACTGGAAAGAAGCACCTGTTCAGGTAAATCGCCCAAAAGTATGTGATTATGCGATATTGCCATTCACAATATATATATGAATATTGGCAGTTGTCAACAGTGCTATTTAAGTTAATCAAATTTTGAATTGAAAACGATTTTAATTCAAAATCTTTTGTGAAACGAAAGTGAGAGCGAATGCATATGCTTCTCGCATAATGCTGCATGACT
This sequence comes from Phlebotomus papatasi, assembly GCF_024763615.1. Taxonomy (NCBI): domain Eukaryota; kingdom Metazoa; phylum Arthropoda; class Insecta; order Diptera; family Psychodidae; genus Phlebotomus; species Phlebotomus papatasi. The sequence continues at coordinate 73,255,890 of NC_077222.1, forward strand.
TGTTTACCTATGCGCTTTCAACATGAACATTATGAATACATTTCATGGTAATTCATAATTCATTACACGAAAAGTGAAATAAAATTACAATAAATAAACTATTTTTTCCTATTTAAGAAAATGAACAAATTTAGTCAATAAAATTAATTCTAAGAACTAGAAGACATTAAAAAATATTTTTTAGCACTAAAATTAATAAAAAATCATTAAAAAAAGTAAATCCCTTATTAGTCCCCTCTGATTTTATTTGCTCTAGTATTAGTTTCAGTACTTTTGCAGGTAAACAAATTTTAGTTATCAACAATTTATAATCAGAGAAACATCGTATACTGTATGGAAAATTATGCATTATTGTCAAAAAATACTAAAATTAAAATATTATATTTTCAAAGTTACCTTAAAACTCGAAAAATCAAAGCTGTTTAATTCGTCATTTCTATCAATAATTGTAGTATCAATATAAATTTTTATATAGGCAAAAATTTCTGCAACTTAAAGATTAAAAAACTAAGATTTAATTAAAAGCAAATTCATTCAAATAGGCAACAAGGTTACGATTTCAACTTCTTTATTCACATTCCTTATACGAGAGTATTTATTATTATTGTTCACATAATGATCTATATAATTTTAAAAGAATTGATGTATTCAAAAGAATTCTTATTATTATAAGAGTAATCTCCTAATATCCTATTTTTTCCTAATCCAATCAGAAATACGCTTTTAATTATGAAAAGCATAAGGTAAAGTGCCCTCGAGTCGACCGGTTCCTCGACTCGACTGGTGGTCAATATTTGAATGTTTGATGGTGAATTTCTATAAAATTATCACTGATTCGTATTTATTTATGGAATAATTGACTTATTGATGCTAGATCATATGCCAAATATTAGTGCAAATATAAATAAATTGAATAAATAACTCTACCGGTCGAATTGAGGAACCGGTCGACTTGAGGGCACTTTACCTTATGTAACTTTTTCAAGGAAATAAAATTGAAAGAAATATAGTAGAAAAAACTAACATGAATGGATATGTACATAACCGATGGATCCTATACCGGTATTAGACATGAGAAATTAACATTTTTCTGAAAATTTAAGAGTAAACAATAAAAAGAAATCGCCAAGCGCGTCAGCTAGAATGTTCAAAATCAAGATATCGATCATTCGGAATTATCTTTTCATATTTTTCGTGCTATTTTGTATACATAGCTTAATTAAAATATTAAATTTGTCCATAAATTAGAAAATCATTCTTAAATTAAAAATTGACTAAAAAGTGCGAAATTTTGATTGCTTTGATCTAGTATTTCGAAACAATCTTAACACTTTTTAACTGTGAAATATAATTTTCAGAGAGAACTTCAACATTCGTCATAGAAAATTTGACAGAAGGAATGAATTGAGGTCATTTGCAGCTAATATCGATTTATGAGGTACGAGTCTTTGAGGACCGGAAGTTGGCATGCCTTACCGTTTGTTCTATAACCCGAGCTTTCAGTTTCAGACAATTAAAAAAGAAGAAAATATTTTTACTACCGGAATTCAAAGAGAGAGAAGTTATATAATCGACTTTTTTTCAACTTGTCACCGTCCTAGAGCTTAAAGGGTAAGAGACACTAACTTCCGATCTTCGGTGACCCCCAATAAAAGAACTATATCTCTACACGTTTTTTTCTTTCCCCCTCGCTGCCCCTCCATCTCCTTCAAAACCACCAAAACCATGTTTTTTGGATTATTTCGAATTCGAAAACGACTCCTACGATTTCTTTTATTTTTGGATGTTTTAGAGGTGGTCTAGGCGAACATTTCGTCCAAACATATGACCTAAAATAATCGCCATCTTGAACTTTTGAAAAAAAAAGTTTTTACTACATTAGAGCATCTATTTTTTAACCTATTTGGTTAAATTTGGATTTCCTGGGAAGGTCTTGAAATTTTCAATCTGATTGCATCGGTCACAATCTGTAGTGAATCTGTTAAGTACCCGTAAATGACCAATTTTTAATCCATTATCGGTTGGGGCCATTGCAGTCAGGTGAAAATTTGAAGACCTTTCAAGAAAATTCAAATTTATCCAAATTGGGTGACAAATAGGCCGTCCAGTATTTTAACTTTAACTTTCGAAAATTTATCGTAGACAACTTCTTCGTATATACCAGTAATATAAGCAAGGGGGCCACGAGCGACTAGAGCAAATGTCTCATATTCACGATATTATTTATCTATCTAACCCAAGCATTTTTTTATAAATTATATGAAATGGAAATTATCATTCATTATCGATCATAATCCCGGTTTTTTCTACGGACCCAAAGCCCAAAGGTGATTAACACATTAACTAGCCTAGAGCAAGTAAAAATTTCAGTAATTTTCTTTCGAAAATTTTTCAGGATTTTACTTCGATTTTGGAAAACAAAATTAAGATTAAAGTTAATAAAATTTTCATTCGTAATTTTTATCAAATTTTGTAATTGTTGATCTAACTCTATCTCAATATCTGTAAAATTTAAAAAATGCAATAAAACTGAAAGTGACACTGAATCATCATTTTCCCAGGTATGTGCACAATACCTCGCAAAATCTGATGGGGGATCTCTCGGGAAAAATGTGGAGTGAAATTGGTGAAATGAGATTTTTGACATTATCGTTTATTTCCCAATGACCCATTTATCTATAACTGTAATTAAATTTCCAGGATGTTAATGGATTTTTCAAGTGAAATAAATTCATCCACTCCACCTTGCCACCTTGTCATTTGTGCTTTGGCAGTCAGAGTGTGACATTCGTGTGATTGAATATACCCAAAAGAGTGCCCAAGAGTTTTTAAGTGCGTGCTGAAAAATTCAATAACGAATTTCAAGAGGAATATAAGAAGAAATCTGGGCAATATCATGAAGAATGTAAGTGTGAAAAGAATTGTGGCTTCATCCGAGGCACAGTGAAACATATTAAAGTGTTGCCCATCAAATAATTTAATGCTGGAGAGCTTCTTAATAGGATCAACAAGCAATCACTGTTGCACTTATCTAATAGAATTTACGCCAGTGAATAGGATAATTCATTCTGTAATTCATTGTTGATTCCTCTTGACTACAGCTCACAATTTCTTATTGTGCTAGTCTTTGGTGTTTTTGTTATGCGAAAATCGTACGATATATTTTTCCGGGTTTAATATTTGTTCAAAAAATAGAGAACAGTGATGGAAATATATGAGTTTTCCTTTTGTCAATTAAGTAAGAAAGGCCTTATACAGTTAATTGTACATTCACAAGAAATTAAGGATTATTATATTTAAGGAAGTAATTCTGCTTTGAATTCTTTAAAATATTTTAAACCATAATTTTAGCTTTTTAAAAAAACAGAATACTATTTTTTTATCATTCCTTTAGTCATATTTTCTTTGATATACAAATATGTATATAAACAGTAACGATATAATAAATTCAAATGATTCAAGATAATAAGCCTAATCAATTCCTTAATAACATTACAAAGTATCATGACTGTTCAAATGATTAAAATTATAAACTTTTTGACGGGAAAATTTTCCAATCGTAGGGGAACGTACTCTACCTTCGAACGTTCGTGCCTTCGAATAATGTGAATTTTCTTCTATTTTTCTAAGAGCCTTACACATTTCTATTACCTAAATATTAGTATTGATAATTACGTGATGTAATTATGTATAAGTCTCTTAGGGAACATAAAAGAATATCACATTATTCGAAGGATTCGTAGGCATGAACGTTCGAAAGGAGAGTACTTTCCCCTACAGAATGCTTTTTGACTCAATTTTCTTCTTAATTTAGTTTTTTGCTTTTTATTGCAAAGTATTTTTCAAAAATAAACAATGGAAGCATTTTAATTTTGACTTTTCAAAAGTCATTTTTAAGTTTACAAAATAAAAAATTCAACAAAGTATGAACACATTTTTTGAACTTATCGACCATTCGTTTTATCGGTTTTATCCAAACGTTTAAAAGGAACGTAAGGCATACAAGACCTAAAAAAAACTAAAATAAAATTTAATGATGTACAAACATTCCTTTCTCACTGTAAATTAAAGGGTTAAAATTAAAAGTACAACAGAAATAAATGTTTTTAAATGTACGTAACACTATTATTTTCAATATTTTAGTAGGGGAAAGTACTCTCCTTTCGAACGTTCATGCCTTCGAATAATGTGAATTTTCCTCAGAGACTTAGGGGAAAGTGCTCTCCCTTCGAACGTTCATGCCTTCGAATAAAGTGAATTTCTTGTGTTTTTCGTAAGAGATTTACACTAAATTATCACGGAATTATCAACAATTGATAGTAAGCCAATTAATATTTAATAGAAATGTGTAAGTCTCTGAGGAAAATTAAAAGAAAATTCACATTATTCTAAGGCATGATCGTTCGAAAGGAGAGTACTTTCCCCTATAGCGAAATAGGGAAATTGGCAAAATATTGTATATATTCAATAAATCTGCAATTTTATTACAATTGTTTAATGTGGCTTTACATTAATAGATAATTTATCTAACATTGTTTTGTAAAATTCCTTAACAGATATGCATAATTGGCATTTCATTTTGCCTGATTTACGTTGCAAATGGGGGACCAGTATTGAAAAATTCCGAACAAAATTCCGATGATGTGAATGATTTTATGCCCATTGCTATTGAAGCTCAGGAATTACCATTGGAAAAGATTGAAAACGTCCAGGTATTTCAGCGGAACCAATAAGAATTTGCCAAATATTGAAATATAAAAGATAAAATTTTAATATTTTCCTAATTGTTGTATTTCAGATGAATGTGGGAAAAATGCTGGATAGAAGCATTGGTCGATTCAGTTTAGATGATCTCTTTCATGGTTTCCATGAGTCTGTGAATCACAATGTTAAGCCAATTCTCGATCGTCTGGGGCACTTTAGACTTAGTGAGCTTATTAAGCACATTAAGAACAAGCCAATTCTTTCCCATGTGGTGGGTGACGAAAGGCCAACGACAATTGAAGTGGTCGTACACAAGCCCAATGGACATCATGAGACTATTTTCAGTATCCCCCACAAGAAGCTACACAAATTCCACAAGCCCCAAGAGGAGGATCATCATGAGCATCACGATGAAGAAGAGGTGGAAAATGTAAATCTAGGACATGAGACTGAGGTCGAACTGAAACCTGTGATTGACTACACTTCCCAAGTTTACACAACAACCTACAAGAAGCCTGGAGATCATCAAGGTAGGGGTGTTGCTGATACTCAGGATTTCTCCTTTGAGGACTTTGAAGATCCAATCTACAAACCCTTGAAGCGGGATCGTCGTGATGTTACTGATTTTCACTATCCGGATGAATTTGAAGGCGAACCAGTGAAAGGAGAGTCATTGATACCTGAGAAGAACACACGGCCCAATGAGGTCTTCACTCCAGAGAAGGGCACTGAAAATTTCGAAGCTGGTCAGGCTGGTGGAGTAAGACCGAACAAGGGAGGTTTGTCAGGTCAAGGTGTAGCGAGTGAAAAACCTGGTCCAAATAATGGAGCATCAGAGCATTTCCAGCAAGAATCTTTTAATCTTCAAACTAGCTCAGGAAGCTCAGCAAGCTCAGTAAGCTCAGAAAACCTTGGTAGCGTAGGAAGTTCATCAAATTTAGGAAGTGCAGGAAGCTTTGTTCAAGGAGTAGCAGCAACTGTTACCAAGAGGCCATCGAAGCCAGAAAAATTTGTCGTAACTATTGAAGAGCATCCCGACACAGCTAGTGAAGTCCTCACCTTTGGTCCCGACAAAGATCCCAATGTTGAGTATCAAGAGGAATTTACAGCACAGGAACTTCTGCAATTTGTCTATAAGTGGCTCCGTAAAAATGTCGTATTCCGAGTTTAGATATTCTCCAAATAGTTTCAATTTAATCCAACACTCAACCTATATTTATTACACATTATTTATTTTCATGTGCAAATAAAGAGAAAATTCTTATCCAAAAGTATCTCTACCAACTGTTCACATATCAATTGGCTCTTGTGCATTCTTCACGGCGAGGTTCAAAGTCAACTTTAAGTGCTTCCCACCATCTCATTTATCTCTTATTTTCGCGGCTCATTTAGCACTGTCGTAAAATCCATGCCACAATTTAAATTTCAATCTTTACTCTAGCAATCACCAAATATTGGACAAATTTGTCACACACGTCTTTTTTTTCAGATTTTTATTTGGCCATATTTCCGCAAACAAAACTAATAATCGCTAATTCCTACAAATACAGTATAAAGATAGGATCACGTCTAGTAAAGTTCTATGTTTACTTTTCAATTATCAAAGTGATAGTTTATTGATGATAATGAAATATCTTTTATTAATTTATTAGCATTACGACTGTTTCGAAATGGTGAGTCACCACATATGGCTTTTAACACAAAAGAACCTAAAGAATATTTTAGCGTTCAGTTAACCCATTCAGACTAGGTCACAGACATTATAGATCTGCTAAATATTTTTTTCCTGTTAAAATAATTGTTGGTGATATCGTAATCATACAAAAACTGTGAAATGTAAAAAAAAAATTGACTTCCAGACTTTAAATTTTCTATAGAAGTTACATAATAGCAATAGTTTCCTTATATAGTTTGATTTAATAAAAGAATATTTTACCCTGAACAAATTCTGAGATAGGTGATTAAGGTCTAAGAAATTGATAGACTAAAAATTGAAATTCTTAAACGAAACTCAAGAAATAAAAAAAGTTTATATACCGCTAATAACATTTTTTGCAAAATTATTTAAGCTCAAAGTATATTTTCATCAGTATTAATTTACGAATTCTGGATTTTTAATATATGATTAAATTGTTATACTTAATTAACTGTTAACTGTTTTTAATACTGAGATTAGGTTTAGCACTTCAGAAGACCCTGCACTTGAATAAAAAACTTTGAAAATTGAGCAATTAAAAAGAAGTAATTTATTTTTTAATTTATTTATTTTATTTAAAATCGAACTGCCTTTGAAACCGTGCGTCTCTCAGAGGTATAATAACAGTCAAGAGGTTTATGCGTCCACCGCCGACTTATCGTTGATGTCCAACCTACTCCGGCTGTTCCTTGAGAATAGTTGGTTTGTAATTTAGAATTTAAGGAAGTTTATGCAATAATTCATAATCCTAAACCCTCAACAGTGTATATGATAGTTTGGGATAAACGTTTGGTGCCAAATTTTACAGGCTATTCTCGAAAAGCAGCCGGGGTCGGAGTTTATTTAGAACTTTAATCCCTCTATAATGCCATGTTGTATCAGCACTTATTTTAAATTGATCTGTAACCCCTGTTATATTCTATAAATTTGATTTCTGTTTATTATCTATGAAAAATAATCTTAAAAGCTAATTTGAAAGTTATGGCTGAACAGGCTAACCTATCCCACCTTCCCTTATTAAAAATTAAAACCAGAAACTAGAATTTATTTCTTCTCAAGAGGTATTTCTTGTGGGTCCCGGTCAAATCCCGAAAGCCAAAATCCCGAAGGCCAAAATCCCGAACGCCAAAATCCCGAAAGCCAAAATCACGAAAGAGCCAAAATCCCGAAAGCCAAAATCCCGAATTCTTAAAAGTGTTATAGGTACTCCCACGATTGTACCTGCGCTTGCTGGAGCCAAAGGGAAATCTTCTGTGACTTGGGAAATTATTCTAAACATTTTCCTCCATACAATTTCATCCCTCAGAATTTTGAACATTCGGGATTTTGGCTTTCGGGATATAGGCCTTTTCGGGATTTTGGCGTTCGGGATTTTGGTTTTCGGGATTTTGGCTTTCGGGATTTTGGCTGCCACCGATTTCTTGCATATAACTGTTTGTCAGCAAAATAAGGAGCGATGATTATAAGGATTTTCGGATTAATATTTATTTTGTTTATTAGTAGGAGTGAAATTTACACGAACTTATCTGATATTTTAAGGCAGTTTTCAGGCTAAAAATTTCGCACTATCCGAGGATCTGTACTATCTAAAAACAAGCAATTTCAGTGATATTTCAAGATATCTTAAATTAATTGCGATAAAATACACAATGATAAAAATGTTAGAAATCTTGTTTATTGATAAATTACAGCAGTTAAGTTGTATGGAGAATCTTTAAGGCAGATGCCCGGTATTATCTATAACCTCTGCTCTACAATACTATATAATGCTTTGTGTTTATTCAGCCACATAGATTCTATTAATTCAATTACATTTATTCTATTAATTTAATAAATCTAACAATCGGTCCGTTCACTCCTATAAACAATTTGCAATATATTTTTGTAAAGTAGAAGTGATTATAAATGTTAAGTGGTTACAATATTCCATACTGTTTGGCAGTGACGAGAAATTGTTTAGGTCTTAAGTGGTAGTCGTAAAAGACAAATTAGAATAAACATATTTCAACCATTTCAAACATTTAATATCTCTTCAGATAATTGTTACCCATTAATAAATTCGGTATAAAATTAATGATCACATAGCTTCCAAAACTATATTAAATGTGTATCATATTTTTTTTCTAGTTGAAAACATATTATAGTAAAGTCTTAAAATCTTATTCCTAGATGCATACTTAAACTTGCTTTACTGCTTCACCACAATTTAATTTTGAAAATACATTAAATTTAACGTTAATGGGGCAAACATGTTTTTGGGTTTTTACCTTTTCACAAATCAATTAGTTTTAGTGAGATGTGCAATTCTTACCTCCTTCATGATTGCTGACCCTGCTACAGCTGCCCACTCCGCAATTTTCACACTCGAGCAGTGCAATAATTTCCCCATTGTTTGCCTCAATGGCACCCTGTGTATCCCCAAAATCTTGTTCCTGCTTCATTGTAGACACTTCTCTGGTGGAGCACGTTGATCCGGTTGCACGTGGTTCAATTTATGAAATTCACTCGAGCATGAAATTCAATTGTCAAGTATATGTTCATTTCACTGTCTGCATATACCCTTAGTTTTAGCCGTTTTAGCGAAATCGTGTGAAAAAACAATAGGATCAAACATTTACTTATCACCTGTTTTTTTTAACGCAAATATACTCAAGGGGCCTCTACTTGCAGTAGTATAAAGTTAAATGGCAAACTCTTGATGGTTATTAATTAATTATATTGACCAACTGATGATTTCATTAGTCTTTGCCCACTTATTGACACGCACGTTACATTATTTTAATTTTGTTTGCTCTCAACTGGTTATCTGCGATTTTTTAGTTAGGAATTCCAGACAACATTTCGGCATTGGTACCAAAAGAGAATCTGAAGACACGAATGTACAAAAAAAAAGCGAGAATTTATTTCTCTGGTGTTAATCGTTGGTGTTTAAAAAATGCACACAAGTCACACTTTAATTGCCCTCAATAGGATCGAGCCGCAAATTTATTTGTCTCATTATTCTTCCACCATCTCTCTAGTGATATGACAGAGTTTTATGAACTTTTTCTCTTAGCTTTCCACACACTTGTTCTGACTACGTGACTAAATTCGTGACTTTTCCCTCGATCCACCAGAAACCCTTAAGCGATTGGGTCATATATTGCAAAACTATTTACCCCACTGGTCTTTGGGCTATAAGCGAAGTTTAATTAAATAAAAGGATTAAGGATTTTCTTTTGCCACCCTTAGTCTCATTGTGGCACTGCTCAAGGTTGATGAATGAAAATCCAACACGAAGGTGTGTTGTGGACACTATCAATAGTATCCCCTGGATATTGTGTCTTTATATAATGCAATTAGGGTACATTAACCACTTTTTTCCAATTTCAAGCGAAAATTATGAACTTCATTTGACTTTAATTTTTGTATTTTTCCCCTTATTTTACTTCTAAGTGGACAGACCCATGCTTAAATATACATGATTATTTTCTCAAATGATTTCTTACAAATATCATTTTTCGAGGAGTAGATAACATAATCGTAAGTTGTGTACAGATATTGGAGATTTTAATATAAATTGTGGAAGTTCCTAATAAAAGTACATCAAAGAATGGGTGTAGGGGAAGGCGAAATTGTTAATTGATTTGACTAATGGCTCTTTTCAGGAAATTTGACGCATTGGACCAGCTAGAAATTCACTATAAACATTGAAAAAGTTAGTTGTTCGACACTTGAGTCGTCTGAAAAGTAGCGCGCTTATAAGCAAAAAAAATATTTTGTAAAATTGTTTGTGAATGTTTGTATATTCTTACTGATCGTAACAAAATGCTTGTAAATCGTAACAAACATTGTTCGTAGTATGATCACTTGTCTAGAATTTTTTGTTCTTTTACGAACTTTCGTTCGTAGATTTTTATTTGACTGGCGATACTTTATGAACAAATGACAAAATTTTACGAACATTTTCCTATGTGTTTACGAATACTAACAAATGTTTGTAAAAGAACAAAAAATTCTCGTTAAGTGATCATGTTACGAACAATGTTTGTGAAAAAATACAAACTTTTACGAACTTTTTTTGTGAGATGTATGATTTACAAGCATTTAGTAAGTTTCCAGTAGGATTTCACAGACATTTACGAACATTTTTTTTCGAAATTATTTGTTTTTTGGGTAAACTGTTCCTAATCTTTTGAAATTTTCCACTTTATCTTCACAAATAATATTACATATAATGAATAAATCTTTATTATAGTAGAGATTTATTATTATTTGTACTAAATTTCAAAATTATAAGGATATATTTACTGATAGGATATTCATAAAGATTTTAGGAAAGCAGCATTTTTATATTGTGTAAGCCCTGATGGGGCTCACTGAAGTAATATAAACTTATTAAGGAAAAATGGGGAACTGAAGGTGCCACCCATCTTTCAACTTCCTTGGAGTGAACCGTCCACGGCGACTGATGCTCACTCACTGAAGTGCAGGGACAGCTGACATGAACAAAAGCCCCAGCAACCTTCAGCACCCGCCTAGGGATGTTGGGTGGGGTGTGTCATAGGAATGAAGGATTGGGATTGGTGGGTTTGGCCGTCGACTGGGTTAACAATTGTCGAATGGGCCATACGCTCTACAATTGTTTATTCGATATTACAGAGGCACAATTTTATTTACAAGTATATTCATATGTTTTTACAAGCAGTGTATACTCTGCATATTTTTGCTGAGTTGATCAACAAAGGTATGTTAACCGTTTAGCTGTTCTCGAACAATAAATGCTAACCAAGTATATGGAAATGACACTGCCTCATGTGTATCGTTTTAAGTTTAGCAGAATTCGGCTAAAAATACATGTTTTCAGCTGCATTGAAATTGATTAGTATTTGGTGCTCGCTAAATTTGTATTGATAGGCACTCAATTGGTCAAGTGGTAGAGCACTCGCTCTATGATGCAAGTGTCCCGAGTTTAAATCCCTTTTAGGTGACCAGGAATTTTCTGACGTTAAAGGGGTTCGAATTGCATCCAGTGAGCTGCACTGCACTTGATTCCATGGGGCATGGGACTGAAAAACCCATCCTTGTACAAGAAAAAATAATAATGTATGTCCCGAACTCCCCTTGTGGAAAGACCTAGTTCCTCTATGGAACGTTGTGCCACCAAATTTGTATAAGGCAAACGTTGAAATTAGAAAGTCTGAGGCCACAAAATAGATTTAGGCTGATCTTCGAGAATATTTAGCCTGGAAAGTTTAGCAGTAAAGGATTAGGTAAAGATAATTTATGCATATACTGAGAGAAATCCGAAAAAGTTAAAATAACATTCCGGAAATGTTAATTTTACCCTGCAGTATTGATCCGAAAACGGTGTAAATATTACCCTTTTTTGGTGTATTATGGGTTAAAGTTACCCTTCTTTTATGTTAATTTTACCCTTAAAAGGTGTAAAATTAACATTAAAAAATATTGATATATTTTTACACCCAAAAAGTGTTAAAGTAATGACGAAAAAAAGTTAATCGCAGCCTCTTTTTTTCTCAGTGTAGGACCTCTAATTTCTACAAGTTTCTTTTAACGAAAACAGCCTATAGGGAAGACCGGAGCAGAATTAGATAGCAAATGAATTCATTGTGTACAATTTGTAAAAAAATATGTTTTGTATAAATATGTTGAATATTTCAATTAAAAGGAAAGAAGCTATTTATTTTGAATCAATAAATATTTTTTTTCAATATTCCTGCTAAGTCAAACTATAACATCCCAGAATCTAATACTAGCCGTGGCTAATTCTGCCCGGTCTCCTCTAGGTTTTTCTATATCTCTTTACTTTAAAGGCAAAGATATGCTTATATAACTTCAAATGAGCGATATCGATACTCCTTAATTAATTGCAGTGATCCTTATATAAGTTAAGTACAGCACTAATAAGGACTTAGGGGAATTTTACATGCACAACACCCCTAAATTTTGACTTATAATAATTTTAGAGTTCAATTGACTTATAGGAGTCTTGGTTTAAAGAGACAACGCTCTTGAATGGCAAATAGTGGTTATTGTACCCTATAGAAGAGAAGGAAAAAAAACTGCCTATGGTGGTGACTTTTAGAGAGTTAATCTAAACTGACTGAAATTTATTGAATAATCGTCACACTCTTCTAGTACACTTCACAAGCCAGAGTAGAGCAAGTGTCTGTAATATGCATAGGTCCCAGTTGATTGAATTGTTGCAACTATTGTAAGAGGGAAGTGTCACCAGTGTATTTCACTCGAGCACATTCCTTTTTTCCTACACTTTTGTGTAAAAGTATAGGCTCCAACGGAAAGTTGAATGAAACAAGCCTTGAAAGCGAACTAGTGCAAAAACATCCATTTATTCAAATAATATGGGATATTGTTAAATATCCATTAATTTTGATCAAATAAATTTTTCAATTATCACTTAATATGATAAAATATGGGTCAATTGTTTAAAGTAGTACGCGTCTCATGGATAATTTTTCAGAAGGATTTTCTCTGAAGTTGCAGTAGTTCAGATTATTCTTTTAGTGGTTTTAATATAGGTAAACTTAGGAACATTCTTTTGATCCCATATTTCTTCACAACACTGTACTTTAGGCTGAAAAGGTACAGAAAAATCGTTGAGATGGAATGATCCAAAAGTTTCACCCACTAAATGTAGCTGATTTTCATCGATTTTCCACCCATTCTGTCCATGCAACGTTAGGCTAGAGCCTTGAAGTGCCCCAATGCCCTATTCTCAAGTAACAAAGTCACTTTTTTCTCACATTTAGCTTTAACCACAAAAAAAAATGTCTCATAGAGCAGATTTTTAAACTATTCAATATCCAACTAATTTTAATTGACTTTTTTCTCCCTCACTGGAGCACACTATGGGCGATAAACCACTCCGTTCTTCAGTTAGAACATTCCCAGTCTCACAATTTATTTTTGTGCCAATTTAACACTTAATTAACCTTTCACAACAATCAAAAGTATTTAATCCACTTTATCAGTTCATCACTATAATTATTGCACTTATCAATGAATTCATTAAAATTGAATTAAAATTAGAAAATTGAAAAAAAGATTCAATTGATATGTCGATTAGTTCACAATTATAGATCATCACTTAGCGGATTGCCAGTCAATGGGTGGGCTTTTTAAAAGTTTCAAGGGTTCTTTTCCCGTTTGTCAAAACTATCAACGTATCTTCCTCTCTCTACGAGTTCAACTGGAGATATGAGTGCACAAAGTCGCGCCTTTTAATCAATTGCCATGGAGTTGCTTCAGTTGTTAACACACAGAAAATTTTGTGCGAAGCTTCTGCAATGTAGTGGTTAAGCACTTTAAACCACACACCGCAGAAAAAAAATATCATTGTCAATTTATTCCACATTCGGAATACCATCATTTTGGAGACTGTTTAGCACGTCTACTCTCTCCACCCGCGGACCAACCCACATTATGAATATTAAATATTATCAGTATATTCGACATTTCAATAATTTTCATGTTAAAACATCAAATATTGTTTCTACTCAGCGGCGCCTCAACTTATCAATTAGTATTTTAATCATACACTATCAGATATTGAGTTATGTTTCTATATTGTCTCGCTTAGAACGTGAGTGAATTTCAAAAAGTCAACTTGCGGTTTTACAAATCATGTTTTCTTCAGTATTCCGTCGCGAGAAAAGTAAGATTTCCTTGTATGTAATGATCAATAAATAGCCACACCAAATTTTTGGCAATATGTGATTAGAATGGCTAATGCAAACATTCAAAACAATTAGGCTTGCAATTAGGCTACATTGCGGTCTATTCCAAAACTAGAATAACTATGAATTCTTAGTCCTTCCTTCTTCATTGATGAATTCTGTACCAAGGGGTGTGTAATCCAACCAAATTATAAATGTCTCTGTATTGTCCTCTCAATATTTGACCATTTTATGCATAAATTCGCACTTTTAATACAAAACGACGAATAAATTGACTTTTATTCATGAGAATGCTAATCATATTTCGTGTTTGGACAAAATCTTCTTTATTTTCAGTCAAATTTGAATAAAAGTCAAACTTTATTGAATGTTAAATTTGTGCTAAACTTGGACATCTACTCAATGAATCGTTTATTGCTATTCCTAAAATTGCTTATGTATTCTGCGAAAGGATGTTGCAATAATTCTTTAAGATTTCAAATTTTATGATATCTTTCTTTATATATCACTCTTTATATTCTGTGGCACACATTTCAGTTACTTCTAACTCTTTAGTTTGACAAAAATTTTATGACACAGTAGTAGTACGTTAATTATTTTGTTATAACACGACAAAGTTTTAAACTTTTTTTGTTTCAAGTTTTTCTGGCGTTCAAAGTAGGTAAACTAAGGACAAATTCAATATTTTCCAAGTTAAAAGAGATCGAGCTTTCAATTTTGTACCATAGCCTTCATTGTCCTTTTTAAATTTTTAAAGCTTTTAGGATTCAAGCATGGAATACAAAAAGTAAGCATTTATTTAAATAATTTTTTTTATATACTTTTTTATATTTTTATATTTTTTTATATTTCATTAATAAGAGCTTCCTGAATAATTTGAATCTGACAAACGCGAATAGGGTTTTCGTTTTAGAAGGATTTACAAAAGATATAAATATTAATTTGTAATTTTTTTTTATATTCCACTCTTTAGGTTCTTATCAAATCTATGGACTTATAAACTAAAAAGAGTGACAAAAAAAATGAAGTTGAACTCTAATAATTTTAAATCAAACGCAATACAAATTATGAAAAAAAAATATTTTGAGATAATAAATCTAACTCGTCAGACTTTTTAATAGTTTTTAAGTAGGTTTTCCTTTTATTAATCAATTTTATTATTTAAAATAAATTTATGATTAGGAAGAAAATTTTTGAGACAATCTAATAACAAGATAACCATGTTCTAAGAAGTTAATGCGAGGTAGGGGCAAGTGGGGCATCTTTGAAAGTGAGGCACCTTTGAAATTGGGATTTTTGCTATATTTAACCCTCTAACGGTGTTTTCTTTAATATGCGAAAAAAAGTTCTAAAACAATGTTTTCTAGGATAATTATAATCCAATAAAGTCGAAAAAACCATCCATTCTTCATTATCTCTTTTAGTTTAGGCGCTAGGTGAAAAAATATAAAAATTTTTGAAACTCTTTTTGCTTCTAAAATTCACATTTTTAGTTTTTTCATATTTTTTGAATAAAATATACAAAATAGAATGTCACATCTTTCAGTAAAAAATAAATTTATTTTAGTCAGATAACTTTAAATCGGTATTTTTATGGAAATTGGAAATGAGTCTTTTTGCACAAATATTTTTTGTTGCTTTTTCTCTGACCTGTTACAAAAAAACTGGGAATAGCAATAAAACGAAGAGTCAAAATGAGTTCAAACTTTCAAGAGATGTTTATAAGACTATTACGGAGGACACTATAGCACTTTTAAATAAATAAAACCTTTATTGTCGCTGTAAATGTGATTTTTGTGAAGACCGCCTATATATTATATATGTATGTCATATATTATATTTATATTTTATGTGCATATTAGCTTAATTGCACTTCAAATTATTTTTAAGTTATCATATAACCATCCCAAAGTTCAAATTTGATCAGGAAGAACGTATTTAAAAAAAACATTATCCTGACCAATTTATTTGACCAATTCAATTTTTAGTACCTTTTTCAATTTTAGTACCTTCAGAGTTACTGAACTTTGACCTTCAAATTAAAAATAACGATTTTTTCGGTGAAAGATGACTATGACTATTAAATATACTATATTAAATATACGATGACTATTAAATATTAAAATCCTCCAAGTGACAAAAAAGATTTATCTTAAGTGTAAAAATTTGAGTTAACCCTTTAACGACGAGCAAAAAAAATGAAACTGATAAACAAATTCAGTAAAAAATCTTACATCTGGCCTTAGAAAATCCAACAGAGTCTGATTCGGTGTATTTTTTGTCTCTATGGACGATACGGACAAAAATAGTTCAAAAATTTAAATAATTTTTCTGACAATACTAATGAATGGTAATTTTCACTCTAATGAAAAATATTATGTTTGACTATTGTAGTTTCTTTTCCCAAAACGGTTTTGCTTAACCCATTCAGTCAATGTACCAGATATACTTGAGATAGAATATTCATATTTGGGATTAGTTTCCTACAGATTAATAGATGAAATTTTTGAAAAGAAAATTTTTTTATCTATTATGGGGGCGCGGGGAGCCCCTGTTAAACACACGTCTTAACGGTCACTGAATTTAAATTCTGTGCATTAATTCATTACAAACTCTACTGCTTTAGATAGAGTAACAATCCAAGAAAACAAATTGGTAACTATAATTCAAATCAGGAAAGGGGAAAGAGGCCAATTTTAACAAATTCGACGAGATGTCGAATTTTCCATTCGCCATTTTGACCAAAAATTCTGCATGACCTTCCGCGAAGCAAGAAAACAATAACAAATGCATTCCCATCTCTGTCGGACTATTTTTCCCAAGAAATTGAAGAACTAAAGTTACCAAAAATCAATTCCCGACAGTTATTCGGATAAAAATTGCCCAGGAATAAATCATCTAAAATCACTCAATTTGCGTATGATGTATAATACCATGGTAAGGAATGGGTTAAAGAAAATTGAAAGTATAAAAAAATAATTAAAATTAATTTTCATTATCAGAATTTAAAAATTCATAATTTTTTAGATTAAAAATTTACTATATAGCAAATAGCTGGAGCCTTGCAAAAAATATCCTAGATTCCTTCAACCTTCTACTTTGCAATTACGTACAAACATAAGGAAAAAATAACTTTAGGTAGTCAGGAAAAATTATTTTCTTTATGGGACACCGGTGTTCCAATCGTTTTTAAAGGGTTAAAGCTCTGATTTAAAGTGTTGTATATTGCAAGCTCTCCTAAATATTTTTAGTATGTTTAATACCTAACGCACAATAACTTTTGTTTAGTAAACATGTTTTTGACATTTCAATGAGAGTGAATGAGATCTAGATCTAGATCTAGTCATCTCGCTCATTCTCATGGGAAATTTTGAAAACATGTTTACAAACAAAAGTTATTGTGCGCTGGTCATAAGAATTTAAAAAGTCGTCGGAACTCGGAACCAGTTAAAAATAAAAGGTAACTTTCTTAAAAGCTTTCTTTGTCTTATATATTAGAACGAAGTCCTAGATAGAATTGTAAACACTCGAGATCTCAAAATGAAATCTCTCGGATTTTTTTGCAATTTTATACATTTTCCAGAAACTTGAGAAACCGGAAAATATGTTTAAATTGTATCTTAATTATTTATGCTCGATATTGTGTGTTGTCATTCGTATAATTAATTTTAGGCACACAACATTAAAATCCATAACATAATGCAATCTTAAGTTTCTTCACCCCTCGATTTCAATTCAATTTGCATACACTTAGGCGATTAATAGGTTAAAATTCAAATTGTTTTATTATTCATCATCTATACAAATGTTACAAAATTAAATAAATTATATACATTATCTCTCTTATAGTCTTATAGAACTATTTATACAGAAAATTGTACAAAATATAATTTCACTCATCATACTAATTTGTATTAGTATGAACCTGTTAGGAATTTGTATTTGGTTCTAATCACACTCATTTTGTGCGAATGTCCCTTATTTTCCATTTTCAACATCTTCTGTACTGGCAATTTGGGACTTTTTCCCAAAGTTCTCTCCATCCTCGATGGTTTCAGGAAGTGGAGCACCTTTGGTTTCAGGCAGCAAAAAGGTTAGAAGAGCACCTACAATTGGGACCGTTCCAAAGATAACAGGTGGCAACCAGGTGGCAAGACTGATGGCTCCAACCACAAATGGAGCTAACATGCTTCCAATTCTGGCAATCATGCTCGATGTACCCATGCCAATATTCCTCACGACGGTTGGGTAAATCTCACCAGCATAGAGATAGACGGTGGGAAAGGATATGCTCATGCCAATCATGCCAGAGGATGCTAGAACAACCACTACGACGGCGCTTCCCTCCGGAACAAATGCAATGGCCAAAATTGACACACCACAGAGAGCATTTGAGGCAATAAGAGTGTATTTTCTACCCCATGCCTTCATGCAGTAGATACCGAGAACAGTTCCGGGTAGAGTGATGGCAGCAGAAATGGCTACATTGGTGAAAATGTCTCCACTCATGTGTCCAATGTACTGGGCTACGCCGAAGAAGGCAATTCCACAGACAAACCTATTTAATTAATATCAGTTAGTGATATTGGTATAATGAATTGTTAGTTATCGCTATTACCAGTTGAAGCACATGACTAAGGTTTTTATCCTCATATTTGGTGTTCTGACTAAATCCACGATATTTCCCCGGGACATTGGTGCATCATCAGTCTTGGACTTCATTGCAGAATCAATATTCTTGCCAATCCCATCCGTTGGCATTTTGTTCATTTCAGCAGCTTTTGTGAGTATCTTGGTGGCCTTATCAATTTTGCCCACGGCAATTAACCATCTTGGGGACTCTGGTATGAGCCAGTAGTAGGAAATGAGTAAGATGGATGGAATGGAAAGAGCTAGTTGCAGATGACGCCAATCTCGGATGAAGTAGGCAAACACGGGCAGTGTTAAGTGACCCAAATTGAAGGGTATCTGGTAAATGACAGACAACAATTCACGCCACTTTACACCAATGATCTCCATAATGAGGACGAAGCTTGTGAGCATAGTTCCTCCAGTTGCCAGAGCCGTGAGGAATCGTAAAAAGCAGAAGAGCCAAAACCATGGAGCAAAGGCTGTTGCTACGCCAGTAACCAATTGGATAAGAACAGCAATAACTAAGGGACCACGACGACCAAATCTGCAAGGAAACAACATTTAAATGAAATACATTATAAATAAAATTGCTGAAAATGCAAAGATTTATTTTGCAACACTTACTTATCAGCCAAACTGCCAAAGAGCACGTTTCCAATTAGGATGCCCAGCATGAAAATTGTCTGAGAGGCATTAGCTAATTGACCTTGGGAACAGATAAGATTCCACTGGCTCGAAATGGTCTCAGTAAAGACGGATCTGTCGAACTCATGACCAACACATCTATTGTCACACTTATCCAGGGTTCCGTTGAATCCTTCAGGCTCAACACAGGTATAATCCATTGGTGGGGCCAGAAAGATAATGCTCATCTGGAATGAATAGACTCTAGTTATGTCCAAGAAGTTCAGCATATAAATCAATTAATTCTTTTAGAATGTTATGCTTTTGAGCCATGGGCTTTTTTATTATATCTTTATTACTGTAACCACCAACAGAACAGAACTAACTGAAATTTGAGGCACCTTTGAATTGGAACAGCTTTGAAATTGGGCTTTTTCTCATATTTTTAAATAAAATTGGGACTTGCCATCATATAATTTAACTCCACAAACCATTTGTGATTTTAATACGGTATTTAATACTGGCTTTAGACCTGAGGCTTAGCCAAATGGCTTAAATCATCGAATTCCTTATCAGGCAAGACTTTTTATAAAATTTTTGCATACGATTGGATATTAAGGGAATAATATCCATTAGATTATGAAAAATCAACAAAATTGTTTGTTATTTTGATTTTTGAGACCTTCGGGAACTGGGCTAAATCTGCAGTCTGATGCCTGTATAACGGTCCATGTGATTTATTCTCTGACACTCAAAGTGAAAATTTTTGATAGAAAAAAGACTAACAGTGAGAAAATCTAAAATTAGTTTTCAACTTAAAACTCCTTCAGATGAAAAATTCATTCTATTTGCAGGAAAGAGTGACCATTCCGTAGGATGAGGAGATTGAAAACTCCTAAATTTCCAAAGGTCAAACTTTTCAATTGTTATAAGTATTTTTGTGATAAAAAATCCTGGTTTTTAGATTCTATGATAATAAAATTATTCTAAAAAACAACATAAACTATTTTGATTAAACACCGCACTGTAAAAGAGAATTTTTTGTATTTAGCTCATTAAATTCCTTGACGTCTTTAAAGTGTTAAAAGAAATTACCTGGTGCCATGCAACGGGAAATTTGAGTAAACATATCGTGACAAAGACCATGAGTTGCCACCATCCAAATCCCGAAATGGATTTCTGAATTGGATCACTCTCCATGGTTTTTTTCATTTCATCTGCAGACACTGGAAAGAAAAAAAAAACATGTTATGAGAATGGATGCTAAAGTACAATTTATAAATTTGATTTGATAAAAAATTGCATAAAATGCTTATGAATGAATTTTCTTCCTATATTCTTTCTGGTATATTGCGGCAAATGCAATAACCTTTTGTGACCTATGACTTGAGAGATTTTTGTACACTTTTGGAGTCAATAAATCCTATTTTTAGTCGCTCGATGATTGTCAGGGTCATAGCCCAGTAACCATACAGAAATATAAGCAAAACAAGAGGTTCATTTTATTAAATGCTGCAGTGTGGGTGATAATTTAAAATGTCTTTTAATTACAGATATCATTGGCAATTTTAAATGGAAACACATTCTACATACATATATTAGATGCTTTTTGTTTTCGTTTGAAATAATATGAACTTTCTGTGAACTAAAAAAAACCACTTAGTTAATCATGCTAATTTAAACCATACGAACAATATTTTACCGCTTGTATCAGCAAATCTTGTAACAACTTAACTTCTAACATTTTTACGACTACTTTTTAGTGCATATTTCTTTCAGTTCAATAACATCTTGCGGAAAAATACCGACCGCAAATACAAAAACCTAATTTTCATTTTTTTTTAAGAACATTGAAACGAATTTCGAATGTTTGTTAGTATTTTGGTTGGAATGCTTCTTCAAAGAACCCACCTCATAAATTTTACTTATCAAACTCTTATTCTACACTGAGAGAAATCCGAAAAAGTTAAAATAACATTCCGAAAATGTTAATTTTACCCTGCATTATTGATCCGAAATTGGTGTAAATATTATGCTTTTCAAGTGTATTAGGGGTTAAAGTTACCCTTTTCCATGTTAATTTTACCCTTGAAAAGGTGTAAAATTAACATTAAAAATGTTGATATTTACACCTAAAGGTGTTAAAGTTACGAGGAAAAAAAGTTAATCGCACCCTATTTTTTTCTCAGTGTACTACCCATATGCCCTCTACATACAAGAGAAATTTATGTCCATATTGAAACAAATTGACTACGCTTTTGTAGGAAAACTGCCAAATATGAATAGAATTTTTTTAGTGTGGAGATGCCATTATTCTCCACAAAAATTTAAAATTTTAAAGTTTAAAATTTTGTGTAGTTTTTAGGTTTTCAAAAATTGTACACAGTAAATATTTATTGGCTGTTTTATGGCCAACGCACAATCACTTTTGTTTGTAAACATGTTTTCAAAATTTTCTAGAAGTGTGAGCGAGACAACTAGATCTAGATCTCACTCGCTCTCATTGAAATGTCAAAAACATGTTTACTAAACAAATGTTATTGTGCGCTGGGCATTATCATAATTCTCGTCGCAAATTTCGAAAAATATGCAATTTTTGTGTATTACACACTAGAATAATTTTTACACACTTGATCAAAAATCTATGTAATTTTACACAAAAAGTGTAATAAGTACACAATTGATTATAATTGTCGTGTTTGTTACACCGTTTACCATTGCAAAAAAAAATGGTATCAGACATTTTTAGATATAGGGAGAAGTGGGGCACCTTTGAAATTGGAATTTTTTCGCCTTTTTAAATAAAATTGAGCCTTATCATGATTATAATTTACAGGTGCACAAACAGATTGAAAAGCTAAATTACATTATGATATGGCTCCGTTCCACTTAAACATGGGAGAAAAATCCCAATTTCAAAATTGCCCCACTTCCTCCTACACATTTCCCTGCAGGAAATATCCGTGTAACATTATGACAATAATTGTAAAGTAAACCAATGATTGTCGTTATAATCTTTTTTTTACTGTGTATAGGCAGTCTATGAGATGGTGTTAAATGATAAGATCTCAATTCTAAACTGAGTCTGCGCCCCTTAATAAGAACATGTGGCAGATAATGGATAGATTTTGAAAAACTAAACTATTTCCAATTACACTTCTTTATAAATTGAGATTTTATTCTGAATAATCTCATTAGTATTTGCGCTGCGATTAATTTACGCTTGTATGATTCAAAAAATTACATGTGCTTCTTGAACAATGTTAAAGTCTTTTTTTCTTGCATATGGGCTGTTTATTTAATTAGCATTTAAAAGAGCAGAGTAATGGGGAAAAATGGTTGAGGCCAGAGTGCTTATTTGGCTTTTTAGCACCCAAAATTTTCTTCACATTGTTATTAATTTATTAAAAAGCATTGCTTCTTAATTGTTTCCACTTTTGGCATTTAATTCACTCTTTCGGAGGGAATTCCTTCTTTATTCAACAATATATCAATATATATATTTTTTTAATGGAAAATTTGCATATGGGGGATTTTCTGTATGATTTTGCAAGATAATTCGCGTATTTCCTCTGACACCCTTAATCTGTAACACGAATTGTTGAAGCTCATGAATATCAAGCGTGTCGAGTTTATAATAGGCAGAAAGTACGGCCGTGATAGAGACCTTGATACGAATTTAAGTTTCATGCTTGATTTTACATTTTTACACCATTAGAGTGCAATGGCAAAGTTATGCTTTTTATGGCTCCCTCCCTCATCATATTAAACTTGATAATTTATGTCATACAATTTCAATGGCTTTAAGATTGTACTTCACACTACATGTTTGATTTATTCTTCAATGCGGAGAATGTAGCAAAGGTAGTGAATGCATTTTCTCTTTGCAAGAAAAATGCTCTGAATGTTAAAGTAAATGTTAGTGTTAAATCGATAATCGCAGGTTTATATTCATTGCAGCACAAATTCAACTTACTATTGAGGTTGTAAGTACTTTTTCTCCACACTCAAAAGGGGTTTTGCTTGTGTGAACAAAAGAAGGAATTTTCCACACTGATCCTTTTATTTCCTGTTGCAAAGTCACACTTTAATAGAAATTCACTTTAAAAATGAAGGATTTTAAATGCCTCAGTTTGAACTAATGTTCACTCTAGACTTTTAGGGATTCACAGCATTAATGTTCCTCACTAAATTTTTGTGGCTTGAAAAATTCCAATGAACTTGAGGAAAAATTAGAACAAAGACGTAGTTATTTTTCACTGGGAAGATCACACAACACTTATTATTAAAGGATTTGGTGACTACTCCAGCAGCAATTGTGTTTTGCACTCGAAGACGGTTGAATTCGCTGTGATAACCATTAGAGGATGAACGCGAGATTTTATACCAGACTCACAGATTCGTGGCTCAACATGCGAGAGTTTTTCCATCGCGTACTGAGCGCTAAACCGCGCACTACGTCAGTAAAATCCCAACTCCACTACCATAGTATCTTTCACCAGTAAAAATGTATAGTTGAGTTTTTGCACGATCCCACACATGAATACTTAAGTTTAACGGCCAGGAAGAGTGTAAACGGAAAATACCTCCCAAAAATGTCTCAAATACTATGAGTAATATTCTATAAGAAAATTAAGGTTTTTAATTGGCAATAAAAGTGTTAAAAACCCTCAAATTCGCCTCAAACCAGATCATGGAAAAATCCCATGCAATTTTTGTGTAAAATCTCATAAATTCACTTTTCAGTATCTCTTACTTAGTGTATTTTTATAGAAATTGCAATTGTGCAAAACTTACAACCAATATTGAGATGCTGGCTTTTCTTTGGAATTTTGCGGGAATGGACGGAGCTTCTTTTGCAATTGTAGGGAATTCCGCGATAGAGATGCATATTCTTACTTGAATTGAAATATTACCTAATTGAGAAATACCTGTTTGTCGGCGGAGTAAATTTTCAAATGATCATTCAATCTCGCTGCACAGTCAAATAGTTAAGATATAGACTTGAATTTTTCAAAAAAAAATTCTTTGTTTGAATGTCAAATCAAAGCTAAATAATTTTATTATTTTATCTAAAGTTAGAACCAATTTAAGTAATTAAATTTTACAAATTTATTTACTACATCTTAGACAAGTATAAAAAAACTACAGACTATTTTTAAAAGAAAAATAAGTACCATTTTTGTTCCTTTACTTGACTTCATGATGCTAAGTTTTAAAAATCTAAGTACAGTGGGACCTCGATAGAGTCAACCCCCGATAGAGTCAATCTCCAATAGAGTCAACAGCTATTTCTTTTACTCTAGAGTCATAGTTATGTCATAACGAAAAGAACGACTATCAATCTCTTCTTTCAGACAATAAAAGTTTTAAATAAATTCTAATTAATAGCTTTAATTGCATCAAAATTTTCTACAATTAAATATCTACCAGAGCTCTTCTAAAAAAAAAGTGAAAAAAGAAATCTTCAAGACACCATTTCCTTATCTTAACATCGTGGATGAACTTCGAAATTATCACATGGATAATAATTTTCACTTAAGATACTTACTAGTAATAAAAACATTCCTTAATCTTCAACTTTTGCCCAAACATACGACTTTTTTGGACCAGAGGGTATAGAATTTATGGGTTTAGTAAATGAAATATTCGTGTTAACAATTGTCTAGTACAAACATAAAATAATACCCCTTTATATCAAAGTTTCACATTTTAATTGATTTTTTTCGGACTCCGATAGAGTCACCGAATCTATGGAGTCAACAGGCCTGGAAATAATTAGTTGACTCTATCGAGGTCCAACTGTATATAGAATATGTTTTACTTATTGATAGCTTAAACGCCAAACGGTAAGAGATAGTAACTTGAGGCTTTTGAAATACATTTCATAAATAGATCTTTTAAGCAGAGATAAAACCTTTACTTTCAGATGAAAATTCAACGCTCGGCCTATGGTTTTTCCATAAATAATTCCGAAAATTGGTTCAAACAGTTTTGTTTTTAATATAAAAATTCGTCATTGATTCTAGTGTAACTACATACTTTGATAATTTTCAGGATAACAGTTTCTTAGTGTAATAATATTTATCTCGAATTTAATTAAAAAGTAAATTTAAAAGAATTATTATTTATTGCAAGAAATTACTAAGACGTGATTTTTACGTCAAACCAGACATATTTCATGATATTATAAATTTTTAAATTAAATTTTGGAATTAATTTAAATGATATATCTATAAAAAAATCTGTACTGCAAAGTATTAGGATTTTTACAAATAGGACAATTTATCTATGTAACTATGTCTTTTTGCTATTACTTCACATTTTTATTTTTACTCGTATTTTTCAACCAAATACTCTTCCTTATTAAGGGGTATATTGACTAATAAGCTAAATATTACTACAAAATAATATACATTTAAAATTACTCCACTTCCGATTAGGATAAAAAATTATCAAAATTAAATATCAAAATTAATGAAATATACAAAATTTGCAAAAGTGTATCTAAGATTAATCCAATATAACAGATAATCAAGAGCAAAATCAACTAATGAGCACTTCGAAAAAATACACAATGAAGATAAAAGTAGAGGTAGTGTACTCATGAACCAATTTTTAGAATCAGATTAGTTTTGAAGCCAACAAAAATTTGATTTTGATTGGATTATAGTGGGTGAGATTTTTAAGAATCTCACCTATTATATTATATCACTCACTTCATCAGAAATCAAGGAAATAATTAAATTCAATACACTGTAAAGTGCCAGATCTTGCTAATTTCTTTGATCCTAATCTAAAAACTGCAAAATATTATTAACGAATTTTTGCATAACGAAATTTTCTTTGATTGTTCCCTTTGGGTTTGACGATTATGACAATCTTTTATAATCTGATCAGGATATCAAACTTTATTAGTGCTTAATATTTAATTTTGAAGGCCATGGTAAATTCTTAGCAAAGGAAAATTAACAAAAGTTTATTTCATATTATTACTGAAAACATCCTTTTGACCACAACTTCAAAGACAAGAGTTTTAAAAGTCTTTTTCCAAACTACAGTAGAGCCTCGCTATAGATCATATGTGGTTCCAGATTTGACACTTGGGTCGCACTATAGTCCATGTCATTTTTTAAATTTATCAACGACTTTTAGTATTGAAATTGCTCGACGACTTTCACTTTCTTTGCGATTGTTGTACTTGTCCTCGCTTTCTTCATTATGGATCACAATTATCACAACTACTCAATAAAGTTTCCCAAAAATATTAAAATAATTATGATAACATTGCATGTCGCGTAATAAAAAACATAACCTAACTTAAAATCAGTGTTTTGAAATCAACGGTCGATAAATTGTGGACTATAGAGCGATGGCCTATAGCGGGGTTCTACTGTACAAGAATTTAATACTTTTTATTCAATAAAATTTAATATATTACTCACCAACAATTTTGTTACATTCTTTTATTAGTTTTTGTAAATATGACCTTGTTTCAATAAAATATGCCTAACTATAATAACTACTTCTATTAAGATGATCTACATCATTAAGAAATTCTACAAAATAATTATAGAAAAAAATATATAGGGCCTGATTCTCTCATTTGGAAAGAGTTTTTTTTTTAGAATTTAAGGTTATATTTAACCTAACCTTGGAAAAGAAAGTCGTCTTGTAATAAAAATTCTAAAATTTAAGTTGCAATATTTAAATTATTTAAAAATTTGCAAGCTTTTTCTTAAATAAACCGAATAAGCCAAAAAACACTTAACATAGCTAGGATTATGTAAAGATTTTTATTAGAAATGAATTTTCATTTCTTTTTTACGGGACTGTTATATCAGTTTGTTTTTCTAATTTTTGTTATGGTTAATTCACTCATTAAAATTCTGTGAAAGTTTTGTAAGGCGAACTAACACATTCTGGCATCCATAATAGTTTAAAATTTTAAAGTTACCTTTCATATAACCTAAAATTTCTTGAAATAACTTTACTTTAATATAGCTAAAAAAAAAGAGACAAAGTCTATAATTATGCTTAACTCTTCTGCATCTACGCTAGTTTTTTTCAATTTGATGAAAAAAATAAAAGATTGAAAATAATTTGATTTACTTCCTTACACGTAAGTTATTTTTTATATTGTTCCCATCAGGTATATTGCAATTTCACTCGGCTTTCCATTCCGCTAATTCGTGTTTTGGAATGAATTTCTCAGATCTGTGTAAGATGCGTTAGCGTAAAGCTGACACGTGCATCATCACTTTAAGTAAATCTTCTGTTAACACGATTTATTTATATTATTTTTCCAAAATACGGATGATCCGCATGATCTTATTTTAGAAATTTTTATCTATACAAAATATAACCATTAAAAGCATGTGAATTATTTGTCTATGACTCATACTTTCGTCTCGAAGTCAGACATAAAATCAAATGATGTAGGTAGACATTTCTAAATGCTTAAACTAAATGTAAAAGAGTACGAATGGGATTATTTGGGGAATCCCTGTACGTTGAAATACCAGCGTGAATAAAATTCCAATTGTTACAACATTACGAAATTGTCACAAATTATACAGGAACATAAATCTCAAAATAAATTGTCATGTTTTTCTTTTCATACTTAAACTATACGTAACTTATTTTCCAAGATGATGAATTGTTTTTAGTTTATAAAAATAGAACTATACATTAATCAGAGAATTGTCTAATAAAAAATAAGAAAAAACCAGAGCAATGAACTTTTTTCTTAAATCTAACATCCTACGTCCTTCTGATAAACTTTTCCTTATTGACTCTTTTTTCCCTCTCTTTTACTACAGCTATATTCTCTCGACCTCAGAGACATTTTTAGTGATAATATATGCGTTTATTAAAAACACCAAGAAGAAGCTAAAAATTATCTCTCAAGCTAGTAAGAGCAAAAAAGATTAAATTTTTCTTTACTGCACTTTTTTACTTTTCTCAATGGCAAATTCCTAGTCACAACAAAAATATCTGGGGAAACCTTTAACTATGTTTTTGCACATTATGAAAAGAACCATAAATCAAACAATATCACTCAAAATCCGGATTAAAGGAAGAAGTTTGCTGGAGAGGTCTCACATCCAATTAATTTGGAGTGATTTCTTCTGCATATGAGAGGACTTGGAGCGTATAATTGCTCGAAAAAGTGAAACATTCTCTGGGTCAAGAGATTATCAATGAAGCTGGGTAGGAGGAAAAGAAATGGAATGAATGGAAATTTTTATATATGAGAAATTAATTGAGATGGAGTATGATGTAATGATTGGATGCTATTTAGTAGAATAAATTTCATAAAAATACCTTGCTTTTTGCGCTTTCTCTCAGATATCTTCATCTCCAATCCAATAGATGTTTCCTCCGAATCTGATATATTCATATTGTTAGATATACTCTTACAACTAAATATACTTATAGAACAGTATAAAAATTTTGAAGAGTTTTCAGAAAAAAAAAATCCGTATGAATCGTTCAACTTTTGAGAATATACTGAAAAGATGATGCGTTATTTGAAGTTTCAACATGCTCCTCATCTCAGATTATGCCATTAATTCATATCAATATAGGGGAGACATTGTATTATCGGAGTATGTCCACATATATAAAATGCTTGAAATGACTACTTCATTCTGGAAATTGATATCAAGTGTTTCTATCACCGCCCGACCAAAGCTCAAAACAATTTCTGTGATAATCACATAATTTTCCAATTTAGTGTTTTACGTATATGATTGTCTAGTTTAAAACATCAAACATGCTTTCACATACAAGCTAGAATATTAAAAATTACCATATAGGATCACGCACGAGGTCTTAAGAACGAATTAATGCACATTAGAGTGCGCGCGAAGTGTTATATATCGATAAGGCAGATTAAGAATCTTTCAAAACAAACCACGTAATTTAAAATCTAATAATTAGGAATAAGATTGGAAAATCGGATACTTGACAGGATATCAAGATAATTTATTTTAAATCCAGCTATATCTAGCTTGAACTACCTTTGATTTGTTCTGTGACTCAAACAAAATGACTCACTAAATAGTTTGTGCCTTTTAGTATGAATACCGCTATTTAATTAAGAGTTGTACAATATTTAAACTAAATTGGTAAGTTATTAGCAACATTTAGAAATATATTGTAGGCATACGCATCGGACTCCATCCATACATAAATAAATAAAAACTTCCATAGGAACTCGCAAATGTAAACAAGATGAATAAATTCGCGAGAATTCAGAAAAAAATTCTATACGTTTGTTATTCATTCATCCATCTTTCTTGTTTTTAATATTGAGTTCTAGAAGGTAAGTTCGTTTCCTGTACCAAGTTAATTTTTAATGAGATTACTTTCCACTAGAAATTTAACTTTTTTAGTAAAACATTGTAATATTATTTTAATTTTACGTGTTATACTGATTATCGAATAATCGTAAGAACATTGTGGAAACTTTGTTTTATCACTTATATCTAATTTCAAAATTAATTCTAATTTTTCTCAAATCAGTAAGGTAAATTGGAGTAGAGGTGCAAAATTTTGAAAGGTGTGAAGTTAAATTGATTGTAAAAGAATACAACATAGGGTAGAGTCAGCCCTTTTGGTCATGTAAGCACTTTTGGCCACCTAAAGTAAAATCACATTGTAAGGCAATTATGAGTTTATTCAGAACAGGAAAATGGGTTTTATTTCGTGACCTCTAATCTAACGAATCAGAAAACCATATTTGATTTTGTATCGACTTGATTAATTCTAAGTTATTGAAAGAAATTCTCGACAAGGTAAACAATCACTAAAAAAACAAGGGATTCTTAAGAAACTTTTTAATGTTAAGAGAAATTGTTTTGCGTCATTTCATATTTTTGATGAAAATATTTGATGTTATTCAATGAAAGTCCATTTTTTAATTAACTAAATTTTATTGTGATATCATCCTTAATAAGATTTTCTAACAAATTAAATGAAAATCGGATGTGGCTAAAAGAGCTTACTTTTTTCGGCTGTGTAAGTACTTTTGACAATTCATTTTCTCATACATTTTACACGTGGTGCACCTCGCGGATTTCAGTAAAAACGATCGTGACTTTTGACTGATTTTTAAATCAAATAGAAAATGTGCAAAAAGTTGTTTAAAATACTCAAATAATCACATAAAATTGATATTAAATAAGAATATGACTTGTGCTGTGTATTTGCGAAAGTCTTCGAAAGCTATTATTTCTTCTGTTATTTTATTAAAATTTTACTGGAAACAAGTGGGCAAAAGCGCTTACAATGTGGCCAAAAGTACTGAAACATGCATAGTTGCATAAAATGCATTTTTCACTAAAATATCCAAAAAAAATTGGGAATTCTCTTGGATTATTAGGATGAAATGGCTTTAAGGTATATTTGTACAAAATTTCATTTTATTTAAATAAAGATTATAAAAATTACAAGCACATGAAACTTTAAAGTGGGCAAAAGTACTTACTCCACCCTAGATAATTTACCATTGGTTAAAGGCTATACATAAAACTAATCAGGATACTACTCTGAAAAAAAAAAAAGTTTTGTCAAGTGGACAAATATCCTGTTAAAATTTTAACATTTTGATTGAGATTTGACAAAACTTTCCATATTTCCTATTCCTATATGCCCTATATGGAAGTAGGGGAGACAGGGGTAGATTAGCCAGCAAATGAAGCTTTTTTTTCGCGAGTGACTTGTGAAAAAATGATAAGGTTTGTCTAATGCTTTAATGTTTCATAAATAGCATTAGGATATTGGCTATATGAAACAGTGTAGTTCAAAGCTCTAAAATCCTTGACTTTTTCTAGATAGGATAATGAAAAAAGTATGATACATTGGCTACACGTACCCCGGCCTGGGTAGATAAAGCCACTTCTGGGGTACTAATTGCCAGCAGTTTTCCAGACGAAATTTCAAATTGGAGATACCAAATATTGTTTTACTTGATACACTGAAGCCCACTGATGCTAAATATGTCACTTAATTTTAATGAAAAAGGCTTTAGCAGGCTTTTTTATGATATTTTTGTAATTGCGACAAAATTGAAGCAAATATCCTTAAAAAATCTATTTCTCAAGTTGCTCATAGAAATGGCAATATTGCTTGGAATATCAATAGTAGTTTTTCATCTAACAATTATCCATGTAATTAGTGAAAAATCAATGATAGTTTTAGCCCGCCACGGAAGAGTGGCTACAATTGCCCCGAGGGCTGTTTCAGTGTTTATCATCTTATATAAAAAAATGGATAATTATTATCCAAGTGAAAAATATTTTTTAATTAGGTTTATTAAACCAAAAACGAGGTAAAACTATGAAATCTTGACTAGAAACTCAGAAAACCAAATGCTGGGCAAAAAACTGTAACATTAAAACTACAATTTTATACCCATTTTATAAAAATGCTTCTAAATTGTAGGATAACAGGATAAGAGTTATAAATATTTCTGGGAATATGGGGATGTGTTCCTACTTTCATTAAAAAATACTTTGCTCGATATACATTTTAAGAAAAACGAGAAAAATCCACTGACCAATTCTACCCCTGGCTATAGGTACCCCGGTCTCCCCTACATTCTTTTGAAAATCTTTTCTTGTTAATTTGACAAATTTTTTTTTAGAATATGAAATGAAGTCAGTTTAACAAGGAAATTAAAATTGTGTCACTGTGCAGTTTTTTACTTGTCATCGACTGTAAAAAATCTACACATTTCCTGGGATAGATCTGCGCATCTCATTTTCAATTATTTACACTGCAATTGACTGGAATATTTACAATGAATAAATAAAAATACAAAATATTCAAAATGATGTCAATTGAATTTTGACCTTTCCTGATATTTTACGAGATAGCGGGATTAAAGTTTATCATTTCTTTTTAAATTGTTAGATCAATTGCCTTTGATCAATGTTATGTCAATCTTTTTCCAAATACCTCTCCCCTTTGTTAACCCTTTAACGACGAGACAGTTTTCGCTGACCGAAAATCAGCAGTAAAAATGAAACCGATAAACAAAATTAGTAAAAGGTCTTACATCTCACTTGAGAAAATTCAACAAAGTCTGATTTGGAGTATTTTTCGTCTCTATAAACGATAGGAACAAAAATGTGGAGCTCAGAGGCAAAATGACACATATCCTATGGCTAAAGCATAGGATATGTGTCATTTTGCCTCTGAGCTCCACAAATAGCCAAAAATTTAAGTAATTTTTCTGATGATTCCAATGACTGATTTCACTCTAATGAAAAACATTATGTTTGAGTATTGTAGTTTCTTTTTCCAAAACGGTTTTACTTAAAAAAAATTGGAACTAAAAAATAAATAAAATCAACTTTAAATATGAGAATTTAAAAATTCGTCATTTTTTAGCTTAAAAATTTACTATATTGCAAATTGGAGACTTGCAAAAAATATTCTAGATTTCTTCAACCTTCTTTGCAATTCCGTACAAACATTAGAAAAAAATAACTTTAGGTAGTCAGGAAAAATTATTTTCTTTATGGGACACCGGTGTTCCAATCGTCCTTAAAGGGTTAAAAGAAATTAGAAAAATTAACCCACTTAGACAATGTACTAGAAATTATGGAGATAGAATGTTCATGTTTTAGTATTATTCCTGAGATTAATATAGATGATTATTATAAAAAGAAAATGATTTTATCTATTGAGAGGCCGTAAAAACTCAATATTAAACGAGCGTATTTATGTTAAGTGAAATTAAATTCGTTGCATTACCATTATAAAAGTTTTTCATATTTATATGTAGGGGAAAGTACTCTCCCTTCGAACGTTCATGCCTTCGAATAATGGGAATTTCTTTTACTTTTCCTAAGAGATTTCCACATGATTTTCATATAATTATCAATAATTGATTATAAGCTAACTAATATTTAATAGAAATGTTTAAGTTTCTTAGGAAAACTTAAAGAAAATTCATATTATTCAAAGGCATGAACGTTTGAATGGAGAGTACTTTCCCCTAGTGTAACTATCTAAGAGGAGAACTTATCAACCAAAGTTCAAATCAAGAAAGTGAATAAAGAAAAATATTATCAAAATCGACGTAATGTCAAAGAAACAACCATTAAAAAATATTTCCTTCTACCTTTTTCGAACTATTTTTCCCGCGTAACTTAAAAACTGAAACACCTAAATATCCTTTCCAAGATACAATTTGTATATAAATTGTTCAGAAATAAATTATCCAAAATCGTCAAGTTTTCGCTTAATATAAAATACGATGAATGCGAATGGGTTAAGTCGGTTAAGTCCGTTAAGTCATACTGATCAATCTTAATTATAAAAAAAGTTTTAAATTCAAAATAAAATGCAATTATAATGTTTTGAAAAAAAAAAAACAATGCAGTAACTGAATTAAGAATTATAAGTATTTGAATTATTTACTTTTTCCACAAATACAATACTTTTTAAACTAACTTAATTTCTACTAAAATTGTTGAAAGATCTGTAATGAACATTCCCTTCCCATGCCAAGTTGACAAATCCTTAAAAATAATTAAATTGTGATAATCTTAACAATTTTCTTTCCTTTCATTTTTCTACAAATAAATTTTGGTATTTGTTATTTTTTTCAAAGTACAGTGTTTTTTTTACTTCATCATTGTCTTCACGATTGCTTTCTAGTATCAGATTTTCCGTTAAAATCAAAATAATACCGAAGATACCGAGTCTCGAGTCTCGATCCGAGATTCTCGAGATTCGTTAAGTTTGCAGTTTCGTTAATTTTTTGAGGCACCCTGCACTTGTCAAAAGTGTTTACACGTGTTTAGCAAAAATATCATGTCCCTTCTCAGAATAAAGTAAAAAATATCAAAATTTGTGGGATTTTCCACATTTTTATCAATTATTTCTTCTTTAGAAAACCCACGACGAGGAAAGGAAAACAGGTCCTCCTCAACAGAGAGCCCAAATTGATTGAAAATGTGAAGAATACGCTGATTTTGGAGGGTCGGAAATGTTCAGGAGAAATAAAATCTGCACTGAAAGATCTCTACCATCTGAAGAAACCTCAGGCCAAGTGTTTGTCTCGTCAAAATGAGATTACTCCGTTTGACGATGAGATACCTCTGTTGCAGCTGGCACAGAAGAATGAATGCAGTTTGTTTATGTTTGGATCTACATCCAAGAAACGTCCAAACAATCTCATTTTGGGCCGCCTCTACGAACAGGAGCTTCTGGATATGGTAGAGCTAGGCCTTGTGAAGTACCGTGGCCTGCAAGAGTTCAAGAATGAGAAGATATCGTCAAATGTAAAGCCTTGTTTGGTGTTTAATGGGCCAAAGTGGACCCAAAGTGAGGAACTCAGGCGTCTCAAGTGCCTCCTGATCGACGCTTTCCATCGCGAAGCTGTGGACAATATTCGTCTCCAGGGAATGGAACATGTGTTGAGCTTCACACTCACTGATGACTTGACTGTCCTCATGAGATCCTACAGAATTCTACTGAAGAAATCTGGACAGAGAACACCTCGAATTGAGTTGACAGAGATCGGACCGGCCTGCGATTTTGTAATCAGGCGCACAAAGATAGCTTCAGAGGATTTGTACAAGTTGTCTAGGAAGAGACCCAAACAGCTGAAGCCGCTGAAGAAAAAGAACCTCTCCACGGATGTTTTCGGCAATAAGCAAGGTCAGGTGCATGTTGGCAAGCAGAATATCCACAAAATACAAACGAGGAAGGTGAAAGCGCTGAAGAAAACAGCAGAAGAAAGGAAAGCTGAAAAGAATAGGGCAGAAACGGCTGTAAACGGAGAGGGCGAATAAATATATTTTTATTTTGCAATTTTGTGGATTTTGGATCAGAACAATGCATTTGAATTTCCCGCTCCGCATATGGCAAAGAGTCTCCAGAAATTTCTGTTAGAGGTCGCTAGTGGACGGATGTCGTATGAACTGTCAATTCTTGGAAAAGTTTTCTTCAGTCTACGAAAAATTTTTGTGTTGAATGGTTGATTCCGGATGTTCCTGATTGTGGGCGTGAAAAGATTCTCCCTCCCCGCACAAATTGTTGTATTGTGATTGATTTCCTGTGTCTCTTCTTGTATTTAGTGTGTGCGATAAAAAAAAGTGGCTAAATTCATGATTAACTCAAGTGTGGTGCAAATTTGAGATGCCTCTAGCCAATTCAGCTTCGGATCCATGGAAATGGAAAGTCCAAATCAATACAATCGTCGCGAACGAGGTAAGATCTATTTTGCCATCTGCACTCTCTTCTCTTCTTGAGAGAAAGCAGTAGAAGCCAGTTCTTTTGCTAAATTTTCCCGCACATAGTGTTTTTGAGTTTGATTTTGTTTTAGGCGGTGACATTTTCCTTTCTCGGGATTATACTGTTGTTATTTCTATTTATTTATTCTTTCTTTGTGTTTGTTCTCCCTCCTCTCCTTATTTTTCATTGATCCACTGAGTTCTGTTATGTTTTTAGCGCATTACATAAAACTTCACTAAATTATCTTTTCGTGTGTTCAAACATCCATCATAATTCATGAGGCATTCAAGGGGAGAAAAAAAAACTTCATTGGCACACGCATACCATCCGGGAGAAGAGTGTGGGAGTGAAGGAAAATAAAGCAACAATTGTCTTTCTCGGCTCTCTTTACTGCACTGCAATCCCCAAGTATTATCTTCATCCACCCCAAAAGGGAATTTTGCTGTAGAACGCGGATACCCTTCATGATTCGTTATGATTGATTGTGGGATTGGTGGATGGTTGAATTTCCGGAGGAATGAATGAGAGTCGGTTTCTAGTATTGTCTGTGCTCTAATAGCATTTACCTATACACAGAAGCTTATACCTTTTACTAAAAGCTTTCAAAGTTTTCGCACCAAAAGCCCTGGTAATTTTACAGGATACATAATACCCGAAATTAGGTAACAGAAAGTATTTAACAGTAATATCAAGTTCAAAACTTTAATACCAACATCTTGACCTTGTTGACTTTAGTAAAAACTTCAAGAGGTGTTATGTGCTGGATACACCTACGGCTTAAGCCGAGAGACGGCTTACAATCAAAGTAATGATTAGAATATATTCACATTGGCTTCCCAATAAAACTTAGCGTAACGTCGTTATCACACTTGCACATTAAAATTTTAATGTGATTCACATTAATTGTCGCTTGTGAGCGTCCAAATATGTTATTTGTGTCTTTGAGTTACTCAATATTTGGGGTTTTTCTATTTATTAATAAAGAATTGGACTTGGCCTGGAAAAATAAGTTTAAATTTACCTAAAGCATAAATATTTTTCACATTAAAAAATTAAAGAGAAAATCACATTAATTTTTCGCATTAATACTATAAATCAATTTATATCAAATTTTGTGGGCCAAGTCTACCTTTCTATCAACAAATAGATCAAATTTTGAATATAAAATGATTCAAACACACAAATTACACATTTGGATTCTCACCAGCGACAATTAATGTGAATCATATTAAAATTTTAATGTGCAAGTGTGATAACACAGTAAGTGTACCAAATTTCGGCATAGTTGCATGCAACCGTCAAAGTCGCAAGTTTGAAATGTAATATTTTTAATAGAAATTAATTTTTTTTGGTATTTTTTAATAAGGAGTGTTTCTTGGAACCTTGTAGACAGTTCATCGTCTTTATTTTTTCTAAATTCACTCTTAATCATTTTCAAAGGGAATAAAAATGTAGACATAACATTTGGTGCCCTATTTCGGCCACCTCCATTCTCATATTTCCATGTCCTCCCGGAATTCTTTCAAATTCTTTTTCAGATCATCGTGCTCGTCGAAGCGACATTTTTTGTTATTTTTTGCATTGTAAATTCTCTAGAGTATGCAAAACCTAAAAATTCATGGATATTCGAAGAATAAAAAAATGTGGTCGAAATTGCAAGCTGGCCGGAATTTGGTACACTTACACTAAGTCTGTCTAAAGAGGGCAGTACATTGTAAAATCGAAAGTCTCAAAATAGACTCAGTCTGATCCTCGATAATATTTAGCCCGTAAAATTTTACGGTTAGACCCCAAACTCACAAATTAAGTGTTAAGGATGAGGGATTAGAGGCTATTTGAGTAAATTTCCTTTACTTGATCTTAAACTGTCAAATTATACGGGATACATATCCCTGATGATCTGACTTATTGAGAAGTGGAGAACATTTGACTTGGGACAGATTTGAAATTGAATTATTTCTCCTATTTTTAAATGGAATTCAGCCTTATCGTTATGTATTTTAGATTCACAAATTATTTGTGGAGCTAAGTTATAACGTGGTAAGGTCTAGTTTCATTTAAAAATAGGAGAAAAAAGCTCTATTTTAAAACAGTCCCTATCTATTCTCCCTACTCTGAAAAAAGTTTTGTTAAATGAACAAATGGATTTTGTTCAAATTTGTAAAAAGAATGTTATTTACAAATTTGACAAAACTTTTAACAAGATTTAGTTGGCCGCTGATTTGGCAAAACTTTCTCATATTCTGTATGGCAGAACATCCTTTTGACAAACTTTTCTTGTTAATTTGACAAAACTTTTTTTTTAGAATAGCCTTTTTCGCTTTCATACCAAAAGGCTAATTTATTGTTTTGAAATCAAATTAGCGTGCCCGGGTAATTTATTTGAAGTTGAGAACACTTAAAAAACGTTTAACCCTTTAAGGACCATTGGAACACCGATGTCCCATCAAGAAAATAATTTTTCCTGACTACCTAAAGTTAATTTTTTCTTATGTCTGTAGGATAATAAATTGTAAAGTAGAAGGTTGAAGGAATCTAGAATATTTTTTGCAAGTCTCTAGCTTTTTGCTATGTGGTAAATATTTAAGATAAAAAATGGCGAATTTTTAAATTCTCAAATTCATAATTAATTTTATTTATTTTTTTATAAAAACTACAATACTCATACGTAATATTTTTCATTAAAACGAAAAAAAAATATTCATTGGTATTGTCAGAAAAATTACTTAAATTTTTGGGCTACTTTTGTCCCTATCGTTCATAGAAGCATAAAATTCACCGAATCAGACTCTATTGGACTTTCCAAGGTTACATGAAAGACTTATCATTGATTATGTTTCTCAGTTTAATTTTAAAGTTTAATTTAATCGAAAAGGCTTGGGAGTATGCAATTCCACTCTATGCTTGTTTCATAGATTTGGAAAAAGCATATGACCGAGTACCGAGAGAACAACTTTGGGATGTACTGCACGAGTACGGACTGGATGAAGAATTGGTAGGAGCCATTCAGTCATTGTACAGAGACTGTAGTAGCTGTGTTCGTGTAAACGGATCCAAATCGGAAGGTTTTCAAGTGAGTGTTGGACTGCGTCAAGGGTGTGTTCTATCACCATTGTTGTTCATAATATACATGGACAAGATTATGGAACGCAGTCGAGGGCGGAATGCGATTCGTATTGGGGATTTCAGGGTGAGCCATCTCCTCTATGCAGATGATTTGGTTCTTTTTGGATCTTCCGAAGAAGAGCTTCAGCGCACACTTGACCGATTTGTAAATGTTTGTGCCGAAACAGGTATGAAGGTGAACGACAAAAAGTCGGAGGTAATGGTGATTTCCCGACAATCTGTGAAATGCACTCTACATGTTAGTGGAGACTCATTGACACAGGTGGAGAAGTTCAAGTATCTCGGGGTGTTATTCACGAGTGATGGTAGGATGGAGGCAGAACTCTCGTCGCGAATCGGTCAGGCTTCTGCAGTAATGAGGGAGCTTGGCAGAAGCGTGTTGAGGAAGGTCGAGCTTAGTCGATCGGCTAAATTATCGGTTTTCAAAGCTGTGTTCATTCCTATTCTCACCTATGGTCATGAGATTTGGGTAATGACCGAAAGGGTAAGATCGCGAGTACAAGCTGCCGAGATGAGGTACCTTCGAG
This sequence comes from Phlebotomus papatasi, assembly GCF_024763615.1. Taxonomy (NCBI): domain Eukaryota; kingdom Metazoa; phylum Arthropoda; class Insecta; order Diptera; family Psychodidae; genus Phlebotomus; species Phlebotomus papatasi. The sequence continues at coordinate 73,295,156 of NC_077222.1, forward strand.
CGGTAAAGGGAATCACTCGTAGAGATCGAGTGAGGAATGTGGCCGTTCGTGAGGAACTAAGAGTCGAGGAGCTGCTTCTTCGGGTTGAGAGATCACAACTTCGATGGTATGGACATGTTCAACGCATGAATGAAGAAAGATTCCCCAGAAAAGCTATGCAAGCCATTGTGAGGAGACCTCGGCCTCGAGGCAGACCTAGGACAAGGTGGCTGAATCAAATTCAGAATCTTGCCTTGGAACGCCTCGGGATCGAACCCGAACATCTTCCTGAAGTGGCGGAGGACCGACAGGCGTGGGCTGCTAGATTGGATGTCATGGGCCCGCGACCCCAATAGGGATAAGCGGTTGAAAATGAATGAATGAATGAGTTTAATTTTAATTGTTGATTTTCAGTCCGTAAAAAGTGTCGTCGTTAAAGGGTTAAGAACCCATTTCGGGAAATCTAGAACTTGTACCACTTTAGTTATCATATGAGTTAGAGTTAACTCTTGTAATTATCAATTTTTATCACCTTAAAGCCATTAAAGCCTCTACACACTGTGAGGAATTCCATGAAAAAGGCATTTTTTTTTGACAAAAATTGTTAACAATTGTGTAGAGGCCACTAGTCCTCAAAACCAACTACCGTAAGTGCGGGTGACTTTGACACCCCCCTGTTTGTAAGCTTTTCTTTATTTATAGAACTTAAGGATAATAATAAATATAATAATGCTGGCACAACATTCCATAGAAGAACTAGGCCTTCCCGCAAGGGGATTTCTAGACATGCATTATTATTTTTTTTTCTTATACGGGATGAGGTTGTCAGTCTCATGCCCGCGGAATCAAGTGCAGTGAAAGCTCACTGGATGCAATCCGAACCGAACACCTTTAACGTCAGAAAAATTCCTGGTGACCTAAAAAGGATTCGAACCCGGGACACTTGCATCATAGAGCGAGTGCTCTACCACTTGATCCATTGAGTGCCTGTCAATACAAGAACTTTAGGATGGTCTTTCCCAATTAGACATGGTAGATCGGATCGGTAAAGACCATCCTTCAGTTCTAGAAATAAAGAAAGCTTACGAACAGGAGGGCGTCAAAGTTACCCGCAGGTGACAGTCACCACGGTATCTTAAGTCTCGTTCAGAGACCACGAGTGTTAAATGCAATTTAGACCTGAAGTTTATTCATATGGCTTAATTTTACTAAGTTCTTAATAAGTAGTCAGAACTTTTGGAAACGTGTGAACTTGTACGGATGTTACACCTAAGGTATATCTATATAGCTGAATTGCTCTAATTTACTAAAAAACAAAATTTCTCGTAAAATTTTCATTATTTATTAAAGGACAATAACCTATCATGTTTGGAAAGATCATTGCAATTGCTTGTTGTTTTACAACAAGTGCAAAACTTTCTGGATCTTTGCTAAGCCTCTGGTCTAAAGACTTCGTATCAGGATTTTATATTATGGACATGTGATCCATGATAACTGCAAGAGCTTGTTCAAAATTTTAGATGTTCGAGAACTAAGCTAAACGTCTAGAAGTGTTCTATTATTATTACTCGTACTAATCGCGTCGAGAGATTTATTCGTTCGTTCCGAATTATTCTTGTTTTAGAAGAATTAGTCAATCTGCTCAACTGAAGACCCCAAACCCTTAGTCTGAACTCCATAATAAAATATCTCCATAATAAAATATTTCTGTGATTCAACTTCTCTAATTTCTGAAGAGGCAGAACTTTTGAAATGTTGACTTAGGATTATATATTAAGGGTAATCGACTTATTAAATTATAGAGATATCCTAGAACAAGATCAAATCGATCCCTCAGAATAAGAAACGAATAACTCGCAGTAGGCAAATTTTGCAGGAAAGCGATTTGAAGCTGAGATTCTACATGCAAAGTATAGGATTTTTGAGATTTAAAATCTCTATAAATTTTGAAAATAATTATCTTTCAAGTATAACATTCACAGGGAAGGTGGAGGGTAAGGTAAAGTACCCTTTATTCGACCGGTTCCTCTATTCGACCGGTAGATTTATTTATTCAATTTAATTATATTTGCTATAATATTTTGTGTATGATCTAACATTAATAGGTCAATTATTCTTTAAATAATACGAATCAGTGACAAATTCATAGAAATTGATGAAATTCACCATAAAATATTCAAAAATTGACCCACCGGTCGAATAGAGGAACCCGGTCGAGTAAGGGTACTTTACCTTATATAAAGAAGTATTCAAAAAGCGAATAAAATGATTTTTGTAAAAAATCGAGTTGTTCAACTTATATTCTGAGTCGTCGAAATGTGTTAAACATCTAGTCTGATTATCGTTTTATACGGGTTTGAACTAGGAGTTTAAAGCTTTTCCATTTCTAGGCAACGGACAATATTGTAAAAAATTTTTCGAATCTGGTTTTATACAAACCTAAACCATAGTTTTCCTAAAAATTATGCTTACAGGAAATTACAACAGCGAAGCCATATAGCTAAACCTTAAGTCTAAAAACCGCATTATAAGGGTTTCAGACTGAAGGTTTAACTTTGCTTTCGAAGGTTTCTGATTTCTAAAAAGCAAAGAGGATCACGGAATTTTAAGAGTTTGAAGAATTAATTGTTTTTTTATTACTGTCCTTCCCTGAGAATATCATCCATTACGATTTTTTAAAGTAATCAACATTGCTAAACATCAGAACTGATGATTGTATTAGCATAAATAATGCTTCAATTATCATTACATTATCAAATATGATAGGATGCATTTTCTTTCAAACGAATTTGAAAGCAACCTAAATCTTTTTTAACTACAAAAAGTTCTCAGAATACTCAGCTTAGTGCTTCACGACACTTTTTAATTCAAAAGAAAATCCTTGATGGAGATGAATAGATTTTACTGGGTTGAGAGTCTTGTTGTTTTTTTAAGAGCCTTATTCACCAAGAATAGGATTGAATTCTTAATTCTAGAATATCTAATGAAATATCAATGGATGTGTGTGTCCTTTTTATATAAGTATGTTATGCTAAATGGGTATTTGAATTCATTAACTATTTAAGGAAAATAAAAAATATGCACATCCAACTGATAAGGCTTTTCTGCTGCAATCATTTGAAATGATTTCATTTAAATTTAAGCTCTCATTCTGTTGTTTGCTTACTACCTATAGCCATTTGATTCTTAATCTAAATCTAAAGTCAAAATCGTTATTGCTATGCAAATATGTAGATTTATATTTTTTTTTGTTCTAGATTAAAAAAAAGTGTAATTGCTAAATTTAAAATATTATCCGTAATGTTTGAGGGATTTATTGGGTTTACTTTTGCGTAAATAAATTAAACTGCTTTCAATCTTTTTCATTGGCAATATCTTTCAGAATTGATATAGTTTAATTCCTGGAAGCATTATTGAGTAGAACATTAATTTTATCCAAAAATATTATCGAAAATTCTACGGTTTCCAGAAGAATAAAAAAATAATTATTTAAGAATACAACAAGTATTAAATGTATAATGTTTAAGGCTAAACTATGGTGCAGTTCTTGTAAAGTAAGATTGCTCTTTTGTAAATCTGTTTTAGACCTTTTAATTTCGCACAAGTAGAATAAAAATTTCAATTGTTTTGAATAATACAAGAGAGTTCCCACAAATGCTTCATTTTAGTATAGATAATTAAAGACCATAATAGAGACATTAAATGCATAATCCACATACAGATGTAGACATACTTAAAATCCTTCAGTTCTTGGCAATTGGTATAACACTTATTTACCTTCTTCTGGATTGACCTTGCAAAGTGTGTCAGTACTTACGAATACTCTTTGGTTATTTGCAAGCATTATCTCGGAAGATGTGGTCAAGAGAAGCAATCTTCGGAATTCCACCGCAAAGTGAGTCAAATGATGGAATTCTCTCTCTGGCTCGACGGCACTAGCAGATGATCATGTCAATACCGTATACCTCTTCCCATGGTTGAATTTGACTGTGTGAGAGGGAACTGAGATACGGGAGAGGAAGATGAGGAATGTCTGCGAGTGAAAGATTATTGGCAATGATGTGTGTTAGCAAATAGAATTATGTGAAATCATATACGGGAATTAAAAGCACAGTTATGTGTGGCTGTTATGTAAAAGTACTTATAAGAGACGAGGAGTGACGGTGGGAATGGGTGCGCTAACGATGTGGCATGGGTGAAGAAAGGGAAAGAGACCCAATGGTTGTTGTTATGGCTCAGTCAGTGTTGAGGAATCTAGTGTAGAGAGAGGGCGGAAATACTCACTTGGTGGCAAACAGAAAACAATTATTTGTGATACGGTGAAGAAGAAAGTGTGACGAATCTTTGAGACGCTCGGGAGATTCTTTACTTCCGACGGTGCTTGGTATGAACATCTCCCCTTCGGGGAGATACTCAACGGGCGAATAAATGTATAGCGGATGGGCAGACGGAACAAGAGTGAGTGCAATGGGTGTGCAAGAGGAAATGTGGCTGTGGCAAGTTTATTCATAGACACTTATATACCATTTGAATTGTGCATTTTCTTCGATTCATGCATTTTCTTCCTGCCTATATAACCTCTACAATGGGTATTTATTGAGATTCCCTCGCAAAAAGTTCTAGGTGCTTTTTTTCCTTTTTTCTGTGTCCATTTGATTCTTGTTTTTAGAATCAACTCCCTCAGCTTGAATTAATTTTTCGCTTCGGATTGTAAACTTCTTTAATGTTCGCACTCAAAGAGATAGCAAATCGATCGAATTTTGGCATTCTGAAGTTTTGAAAAAATAATTTCATAGTTATCTGTCCGTTTTCTGTATGCCTGTTACCGGCTCAGAGGGTGAACGTTAAAAGATATCGCGGCTTTCGGTCTTTAGTAGCCCCCTCCGCTAGTAAATAAATTTTAGAGACGTCTTAGTCCTTTTTCCACCACCGCCCTTTCTTTTCATTACCGTAGAACATAATGAAATGTTGTGCAATAAATAGGGGAGACTGGGGCAAAAAAGTCTCAAAACAGATATTTTATTTTTTTACAAGCTACCCTAGCGCCCCAGAAATTTTTAATTAGTGCAGTTTTATAGGAAATTTACTGCTCTACAACTTTGTGAAAGTCATTTTCCTCTATTGTGTAAGGAAATACATTTATCGAGCTGTTTTCTAAAAGGTAATTTTGTGACCATTCTCAAAAATGCTGGGGCAAATAGTACCGGGATATTATCACATTTTGATTTGCTTTATTATGGGCTTTCGTAAATTTAAAAAAATAGCTAGGTCACATATTTTTATAGAAAATTTATTCCTCTACACCTTTTTAAAGTTTTCTCTATCTGAACTAGAAAAGTGCTTTTCAAGCTATTTTAGAAAAAAAAAAAACACAAGAGACTGCTAATCGTTTGACCAATGCAAACAAAAAGCGACGAGACATGGAAATGACGTTTCTTTTTGCCGTAAGACATCAGAAATTGCTTCGGTTTTTGTTACTTTTTGCTCCATACCTTTTGTTACTTTTTACCCCAAGTGGTCATTTTTATTAAAAGGATTTCTGGAGAAAAGAATCTTTGTAAAATTCTAAAATAGATAGTTGTTTCGTATTCAAAGAGTCCAAATCATTTAGGAAATATTTTCCAGTGCATCAATTTTGGAAAATAAGTAGGTCAAAATTGATATCTGCTATAAGGAAAACATTTTAAAAATAGGTGTGATTATGAAGGAATCACACCTAATAGGGCTAAAAATTTCAATATTTTTCATTTTCTGAAATCCTTGTTTGAATTCTAAGAAACTTACGACTTTGAAGATGATCTATGGAGGCGATGGAGGCCATCTATGGAAAAAATTTTACCCCGGTATCTCTTTTATCTTGAAAGATATTGAATTTTCAAATTTTTAATTTGTAACTTTTTGCCCCAGTCTCCCCTAATAAATGCATTTGAGTATACTTTATGAAAGTACTGGAAAAGGTTCCAAAATTGATAAAGTTGAGTTGAGTGGCATATTTTGTTCACTTTTCTCTACCACAATTTCCCACTGGAATCCAATTAAAAATTTTTCCCAACAGACATGACAGGAAAGGAAAATGAGTCAAAAGCTTTTAAAACATGCCTTTGTATGTGTTAGAGAAAGATGACAAAGTACGTGGTGATAAGATAATGAGAAATCCCCACTGAAATATGAAAAAAAAGAAACCAAAAATAAACCACATTTTGGTAAATAATATTAATTGTCTAAAATTCTTATTTCTGTTATTAGTTTTTTTTTGTGGTAAAACTGTCAATATTGCTGACTTATTGATTGGTATATTGCTTAACCTTGATTCTTATGAGAAATGTAAACTTTATCAATATGCAAAGATTTGTATGTATATATATATATATATATATATATATATATATATATATATATATATATATGAAAAACTCGTAAAAATAAAACACACACATGTTTTCAGTATATTTATTACATGTGCGGATGTTTGCTATTGGGTTTGACGATGCGTGGTAGATTTTCTATTTCCTCATATTTAGCATAATGATGTTGGGAATTGTTTTTAACTTTCCCATCTTTTAATGGAAAATGACAGAGAAAATGCCCTCAATCTCTTTTCCTATTTTCTTTAGAGTATTTTGTTGTGAAAATGATCTATCTTCTCATTTGACAGGCAAATTGCAAAAGTGATTGAAGTTAAGTTTTTCGCAAAACAAGTCGAAATAAAAATAGACATTGATTTCTAATTTCCAGTTCATTTATATCAATTTTATTATACACAAACTCACACATCACATGTGTACACATTGTTGAAGTATATTTAGAAAGACTAGACTAGACACGTCTTGGAAAAATAGACTAGCTCAATTTGGCGGAAAAGTATTTTAGGGAATTTCGGAATTATTAGCTTACATTTTGGCTTTTCTGTAAGCCACGTCCATATTTGTTCAAATGGAGTAGGTTGAAATCGTTAAAATAAACCAAAAGTGAAGGTTTTATTTCCGTTTATACAATGATTTTTGTAATATACGATGTTATTTGTAATTTACGTACTTTTAAAAGTTGGAGTTGTTTGTGTCCAAAATATTGAGACTTTTTCAAGATTATCAGATGAAATTGAAACTTTACTGCGAAAGGAGCACTCGAATAAAAAAAATATTTTAAAATGATTTTTACACGGGTTTCAAATTGGAAGTTTAGCCCAATTCTTGGAGGTTCTAAATTTCTAAAGAATTTTATTAATTACCAATTTAACAATTTTACTCAAATGGCCGGTGCGTGACATAAATTTAGGAAAGTTTAATTTCAAAAGTTATTTTTTAAGAAAGATTCCTACTTGTCCCTTTCGTAGTATTTCTACCGAAGATGTAGGGGAAGTGCTTATAATTTTGGACAGTCTGCTTATAAGCATCGAAGTTCCAAGTTTGAAGTGCGATATTTTCTATACTAATTGACATTTCTTGTTACTCTCTTTTCAGAAGGGTTGTTTAGAAACTTAGCAAGCTATTTATCGTCTTATTTTTATTAAAATTAGTTTTAATACGTTTAAAAATGAATTGATATGTAGAGGTGAATTTGACTCTTATTTTGGACAACTTGGTAATTAATTTTTACAACTTGTCTGTAAATTTGGACAGCTAATCCGCCTCAACAGGATGCCCATTGTTCTTTATTTCATGAACCAATCTTACCAAGTCCTCTTCCTGGTCATGTAAGGGAAACGTAGAATGTCACAGAAGCCCGGAAACTTTCCATATCATTCATTAAAGTGAGTTGACTTCGTAAAGTAAGCCACGAAGTTCTGTCATATTTCTCGTAAGCAATTGCTCACACTGAATTTTCAACAAAGCAATTTCAACTCAAATCATATTCAAAATTTAACGTATTTAGTGTCAAAATCTTCCAAAAAGAACAAATATTTAGATAGAATTTATTTTTCATCAAATATTGGAATAAAAATCCATCATTTTAATCAATTTATTTTTAGTGTCCAATTTTACCCTCAAAGTGTCCAAAATAAGAAACTGTCCAAAATTATGAGCACTTACCCTACTATGAGTTAAGGGGAAAGCCTGAATTAGACGGCCAAAACTTTTTCGCGATTTTTTGTGAAGACGAGGGAAAACAGCAAGAGCTTCATGAAATTTTCGTCATATGTTATACATATTTCAAAGTACTTTTAAATTATTTATTTCTAAAAAAAAAGTGGTGAACTAATGAATAGTTTACCGAAGCGCATCACATACCATTTAAGTTCAACTAGAAGAGAATTTAATACTGAAGAGAATAAGCCTTTATTCATTTCATTCGGTCAATATGTTCTTTCTTAATACTTCCCGTCAATTCGAAAATGAGAAGTATAGAGAAAACGCGTTTCAAAGTTTTATAGAGATGTTCACTTCGAAGCTCACAAATCTGCTCGAAGCTTTTTGCATTTGTCCCTGTATTTTTGAACGTAATATTTCGAATTGGCTTATGAAATTTTTATGGTATATACTTAGAAAGTTTATCTGTCGAGACCACTTTTGACCTTGTAATTCAGAGGCTTCCCCCTTAAGTCATATAAACAGACAAATTTAATGTATCTAATGAGTCCGGAGTCTGGACGGTATGGAGCCTAGATCAGTGATGATAAATTCTTGATGAATGGAGGTTATTTGTCGTATGCAATTGAAATATACCTGCCTGACTATTCGCAAACATAAAAAATATTTTGTATAATATTTTTTTTTAATAAGAAATAGGGATGGAAAGAGAATAAAATTAGTCTTGTAAATGGACTATTAACTTATGGTGGGGTCTTAGAAGACCTGAAACATATATGTGAACCCGTTAGGCTTTAGGCCGCTAATAAACAAATAGAGAAACTAATTGTTTATTTCTCTGCAGATACTTTCCTTGGCAATGATATTAGCGAATTTATTATGAAATTGCTTAATTCGTTTAGATGATCCAATAGAAATTCAATTTCTCGTGAATATTATGCTTTACTAATAAGTCCATTATATATACATATACATAATAACATTGACCAGTGGTTAAATTTGTGCAAGTGAGTGTGATGTGAAATTATGTGGGGAAAACCCATGAGTGTGTCAACTGATAATTTCCAAATCAATATTTGGTATTTATGTCTGAAAAATAGATTGACCGAAAATAATATCACAAGGCTGCGGTGTGTAAACATATTGGGCATTTTTTTTTAGCTAGAAAAAGATTTAATTTCAACAGTCTCAATATCTATTGTATAGGCAAAATTTTTTTTTAAGAAAATTGAGTCAATTTTTTTATTTAACTTTATGTCTTGTCGAACAAATGACTAGAAAAATCACTTAAATTGTTGATGCTTTTTTCTTACGCCCTTCATTTATTTTCTTCTCTCTTTTTTTTTTCTTTTTTACACGAACCATTATGGGCTAGAAATGATGACGAATGAAGAGAATTTTTCCTCCTTCACTCTGTCCATTGAGGATCTGAATGGGGTGGTAAGAGAATGATTTTGAGTGTGGCGCCCACACAAGGTTCTTTACTATGTGTCTTCCCAGAATCATCATCATCTGAATCCACCCTACTGGATTCTATACCTACCCCCTTTGTTGCCTTGCCTTTCTCTGTCCCCTTTGGCTTTTTTTTGGGAGTTGGTGGTGGTGGAAAAATGTCTGGTGCTTTTGATATGCAAAAGTTCTCCTTTTCCCTGTCCTCAATAAAAATCACAGTCTTCCTTGATATTTTGCAATCTTAAGGAAATGAGGGAGAAAATTCTTATTATTTCCACATTATCTACTGAGGACTTTCTTTCTCTATAGATAACTATAAATTTATTAGAGTATATATCAACATCATAATTTCTGTATAAGAAAATGAGGAAAAACAATAAGATTTTCAATAGAACAAAAAAGAGCTGTATAATCATTTTGAAGAAAAAAGCAAGAGTTTTATTGAATCTTTTTCTCGAGGACATTTCCTTTTGTCAGATTTCACCTTCATCTGTTTGTCAGTGTGTTTTATAATAATTGTGAATGTTTGTATGTTTGTTATTTAAATATGACTGTTCGTCGTTTATTTATCCTTTTTGCCAATGTCTCAAGAAATTTGATATAAAGGGTAATATAATATAACAATGTTACTTGCAAAATTTGAGATATTATATTGGGTTTTACTAAAGAGAATTCTAAATATTGTTGAAGTATTTCGAATTTTAATATATTTAATTTCATCATCTGTTTTTTTTTGTTTGTCTATATCTTTTCTAGTTTTATTTTGTTTTGTTTGAAAAACAAAATTTGTGGTTTCTGTTAACAATTTTACCATGTTAATTCCCATGATTCACGCTTCAACACATTGTCATATCATTAATATGTTGATTTTTGCAGCACACGGAGTGTCAAACTCGATTTCAGGTCTACGGATAGTTTCTGTACGTAATATTCTTTTCTAATTTTTGTTGGTTATACCTCTGAAAAAAAAAATACAATTAAAATAATCTCTCGAGATTTATTGATTGATTTCTTTTTTTCCTGTTTAGAGAAAAAAAAACAATCTTTTTTTTCCCTTTAAATATTTTCCCTATTTAATATTCACAACATTTTCACGCATCTTCAATTTTATTTTATGTACAACACATTTTGGTTGCGATTGTACCCATCTAAAATATACATAACATTTAAATTGTGTTTTTATTATTAGGAAATTTTCTTACTGTGCTACCTCATGTTTGAAATTGATTTTTGATTCACTCTTATATAAATATGTTTTCCTGTCTTTTCTTGACATTGCTTTTCTTTCTTTTTTTTTAGTAGAACAACTTTCTGTACAGAATGCTACTTACATTGATATTTTGTGTATGATCAGGAAATTTTGTATTTTCAAGATGTTATGCTTATCTAAAGTGACACATATTATACGTATATTATTTCCTGAATTGCTCCTGTTTCCACAGCAATAACCATTCTTGTGTGTTTCTTACTTCATTTCGCACAAGGATTGAGTTCCTATTACATATTTAACATACCTTTTCCTTAGGCATATTGAAAAGATCTTGTAGAACATCCGTATACATTATGAAAATCAAGGGAAAGAATTTTAATCGATATTTACCTTTTTACCCATCCCCTCAAAATTAGATTCCAATCGAATTACATTATCTACTTTATACAAAATATTCTTACTACTCGGGTTTTCAGTATGAAAAATTTAAGCACTAAATTTTCTTTTACAAACATTATTACTTTCTGTTAATGAAATTTATGAATTTTTTTTATTTCATAAAAATAATTCGTTTTCCTTTCATTTCGCATGATTCTTCATCTTTTTGTTGAATTTGCTTTCTGTGCACATCATTCTTTAAATGACTATGGTTGAGGTTTTTTTCTTGATACGTGTTTTGTTTATATGAATGGCTTAATCGTGATATTTGTTCAACATGTAAAATTACTGTAATAAAAAGTACCCTTAAAGCTATGACATTTCTGCACCTATTTGGTCTTGCTTTTTGTTTGTAATTCTGTTTGCAAATATGATAACAAGTCAGTGTGTTATTGTCCAAAATTACATATATCATACAAAACGTCCCAAGAGTTTAATTATAGAGAAAAAATTGCAAAATAAACATGCAAAGTTATTTGGAGAGAAAAAATGGACGAGAATGTGCCTGAAAAAGGGGTGGCAAAGTGTTTCAGGCTTTGCGAAATGCTCGAATTCGTAACTTTGATGCTATATCTAAAAAGTACTTTCACATCATTTACCTCTTACCGATTCATAATTCATTAAAAATTTTCTCTAAAATAGTTTACATGTAATAGAACTGATATTCGGTTAAAAATTATTTATTATAATTCATAACCTGTTCATTACTAGTTCATAACCGATTAGAATCGGTTCTGGCTTATCAGAAATTTCAAGACCTTTCCAACTGCCCAAACATGATCCTATTTGACTGAAAAGTACCCTCTCTAGAGCTTTTTAAAACATTTGACCTTGAAAACCGTTATTAAAAATGATTCAACGGTATTTTCGTGCGAACAGAATACCCGCTTTGATTATTTCTAAAACATATCAAATAATGAAAAAAAAATCACACGACGCATTTTGGTTTTGAAGGAGGGGTGTGTTAACAATCCTTGGGTCCGACTTATGGGAGGAGTCCCCGAAGGTCCCAAGCCTATATCTCTAAAACTTTGGCCTTTAGGCATGGCAATGGCCAGATGGACGGATAAAGAGCGTAACATCATTTGTCCGAAATTATCTGAAACGAAAATATGTTAAGAAAAATGGTCTCCGGGGGGGGGGGGTGGAAGATGGAAATTTTGGGGGTTAATAAAATTGAGGAATTATATATTACTGCTCTTGTTGTGAAGTTCGAGCAGTCTAAAAGACAGGACACGAGAAATGAGCAAAAAAACTCCTTCGCTATATTTCATTTCTCAATTCTACTATTTTATGTTATATGTCTAATTAATTCACATGCTACGTGTTACATTTTACTTAATTATGATTAGAGTGTTGCAGAAATGTGAGAAAATTTGTACGCTGGATATATTGCTAATCCTGTGGTATTTGTCAGTCAGAACATGGGAGGGTTTTACAAGATGAAAAGTTGGTGAAATAGAAGAAAGACATTTCCTTTAGTTAATTACATTTTCCCTCTTCTTACTTCTTTTTGTATACTGTAAATTTCCGGGTTTCATATTGCTGGACTCGATCTGCAATATAAGTTTTATGTAACCAACTTGTAGACATTTCTTTCATATCTCACATATTAAATTCTTAGAAAGAGCAACTTTCTATCTAGTCTTTATCAAATGTAGAAATACCAGAGAGGTACAACTTACAAGTTTCCAATTGTACCATCACTAAAATGATAAGATGACGTGAATTGCATTTTAAGAGTGAAATCATTGAGTCCTCCTGGAAATACTGCAATCATTGAGAACTATCCAAAAATGGCTTTAAACAAACGGATTCTGTATAAATAAACTGCACCATACAGAGAGAGTTCATTCAAATAGTTTTTTTAAAAGTTGGAGAACATGAATAAAAGTTGGCAGAATTCTTAAGACTTTGATTCCATATGTTTTATATACCTGCAAAATAAAGATTTCATAAGATTTAAGATTTTTACTATCGTTTTAGCGTTTTGAATTGCCAGAAGTTCTAGCATTTTGAGGACTTTTCCGATGAAATTTTATTCCACGTTTTTAAATTTTAACAGTAATGATTTGGTGTATGTGTGCAGAATTAACGCATTTTCTAATTGATTTCTAAATAAGTAATGACAGCAGTATTAATAAAATATGAGATTATGAAAAGGTCATGATAATTGGTCACATGAACTTCCTCTCGCAGAATATTAAATAATCTATCAAGTGCAACTTTCATCTTAGCAGTTAATGAAATGTTGTGTGCGGTGCCTTTAGGAGGAGACTATGGAATTTAATTGATAGAGTAATTTCGTATAAAATACAAAATGATACATCATAAAAGCTATATCAGCTTTATATAGCTTCACATGCGCTGGTGAAAATTCTTCTCTTATGTCAGAGTACAAAAATACAGTAGAAATAAGTCAATGTGAGTTATATCTTTTTTGTGCGACTCTTACATTTAGATAAGACATAATGTTATTAACCCAATTAACCTTCCCAGAGTGTCTTTAGTTCTTTTTTTTTATATTGGATAGAAAGAATTCTCAGAGTTCTAACTATTACCCAAACTCGCTCCAACAGCTGGTGCGGAGAAATTGTCATGGATATAACTGATTTTCTTGGGAATCTCAACAAACTCGGTTTTAGTTTTATGAAAAAAAAGTAAATTAAACATAACAGAACTGAAGATATTGTACTGTTGGTTGAGAGTTTTGTATTTTGTGACTGGGAGTAACAATAGAGATCCCATTAAAAATGTATGTTATTAAAAAAAAAAAAAGAAGATACAACATTAAGAGATGTTGGTGATTGTAATATTGTTGGTATATACGTTGAAAATAGCAAAAAAGAATGCTATTGATCTAAATTCACTTTGTTGTATCTGGATAATCTAGATAAAGGGAAAAAAAGGGATAAGAGGGAAATGTCCCTTTGGGAGTTGTATGAAGGTCTCTCCAACTCATCTTTCCTTCTCCTTGACACTTCAACGCCAACGCACATTCTTGTCAATGGCGGTGAATATTTGATAAATTTGAGTAGTCCTCTGTCTCATACCCTAAAGGCACATGAAGAGGGCGAGTCACATAAATTTCCCACAGATTTTGGTATTTAATCCTCCACGATAGTATAAGCAGAACAGAAATGTCATTCATCTATTGCCTGAGCGACATCATTCACTGAAGAATTTTGTAATTTCGAGATGATATTTAACCACCATCATGTGCTTCCTTCTTTTTTATGCTCTCCCTTCGATGTAACAAAATGTTTCTTTTGGTAAGAACCTACGGTTGGGTGAAGAAAATTGATATTCAGAAGAGCTTTTGGTTTAGTGTTGAAGTGTCTGTCCCCAGACTGTTGCCGAGGGTGATATTTGGGTGACGATAGTGAAACACAATTGAATACTAGTAGAATTATTTTATCTATAGAGCCAGAGTTCTGTTGTTGTATTTTGAAATAAAGGAAATGAATACAAAAATAGGTGAGGGTAAAGTTGTTATGAAACCCCTTTTGAACTTGGTGAACCTTAGTATTTAAGAGGCGGGGTAAGAGATTGGTGAAAAGCACCTGTTTCGGGAAAATAATGTGAATGGCAAAAAATAACATCATGCTTTTCTTTATATTCACATTATACTATCATTTTTATAAAAAGAAATTATTCTTTGAGACACTTAAGATAATAGAATTTTTTATTAACTTTCTATGCCTTTTTTCGCAATATCAGCTAGGGAAAGCGCGCTACCTTCGGACGACGCAAGCTTCGGACAGTTGAATTTATTTCTCTAGGTTCCTTATGGATTTCACCCATAGCCTTTTACTGAGAATTTGAGGTATTGGACTAGCTACTAAAATATAATATTATAATGGCCCAAAATTATTTATAGCACATTGAAGAAAATGAATTGTGCGAAGCATAAATCGTCCGAAGGTAGCGAGCTTTCCCCTAAATATTCTTCTTGTGATTTTTACATTCCCATCAGTTTCCCATTATCTAAGCCTTGTCTCGGCTCAAGCCGAGAGACGAATTAGTCATAAACTGATGGAAATGTAATCTTATCATTATTTTGATTATAATTACGTTAAGCTGTCTTTCGGCTTAATGCTCAACGCATAATAACCTTTCTTTTGTAAACATGTTTTTGACATTTAAATGAGAGTGAGTGAGATCTAGATCTAGTCATCTCGCTCACTCTGATTGGAAATTTTGAAAACATGTTTATAAACAAAAGTTGTTATGCGTAGGGCATAAGTCGCAAGAGCATCTAGGGGATTACGATTTACATCTGGTTTATGCGTTCAGCATTATGCATTAGATAACTGAAAAAATACCCTTCTGAATTTCATAAATATCCCAAGTTCGCATTTTCTATTTACTATCGACTTTGCAGGATTAAGTACTAGTTAAAGGTCAGAAATGTGTGCAGTATTTGTAAATATAGGGTGAAAAGTGAACTCAAACATTGAAAGAGCTTTTTCAAGTGGAAGGATCCTATTGATTGAGATTGTTTTATAGATGATAAAATAACAGAATCCAATGCTCATGATGTTATGTTAGGAAGGAAGTTGCTCAAGTGCCTGGTCTTGTAGGAAGAAGATGGTGATTAATGCGTAGGTGGGGAAAATGTTAGGTGAAAGCACGTTTAAGTTTTTCCACCCTTTTACTTTCCCTCAGTAGGTATAATGTATTCGCAAAGAATAAATCATATGTTAGCTTTCGATATTGTCTGTTGTGTGTTTTAGAGCTTTTCCATGAAGTGGGTGGAAGCGTGCGTGGGTTAGGGTTATTATTAAATTCATGATTGAAAACACTGCCTTTTGCCTTTTTCTTATAGAAGAACATACTACAACATAAACATACATAGGTAATTTATATGCTCAACATAAACAAATATATATAAGATATTCTGTGATTCTACCTTAATTAGTTGAAATTTCCGTATATCTTCGAGGCTCATTTTAGGTCATTAGGAACTTCTTTATCACAGTGAATCACATCAGGTGAATTGAGGAAATATACATGAGCAAAAGGTAGTAATGTTAGTATCTCGTTATTAGTGATGGTGCAAAATTAAACAGAAAGTCGTTAAGATTTGTTTGACGTTTTGTGAAATGGAAAATTAGGAGAAAACCCACCCTCAGTGAATTTCCCTTCTATAACCACCACAGTAACGCTCCAATTATGACCTCCGCCGAGATTGGAATATGTAGTGACGGCATTCTGATGAATTTAAAATGATTGACGTTGTAACAGTGCGCGTGTTTGTTTTGATGGAAATTTTCCGGAGTGTGAAAATTAAGTCCATGAGAGAGTGTTAATCTTGAAGTTCATTAAAAGTCCCTCATTAAGGGAGGTTTCTTCTTTCTCTCATGACCTATTTTGATGCTTGCTGCTAAACCACAATATTTCTCAGCAGAAGCGCCAAAGTTACTGTAATCAATTTGTTAGTTTAAATTGTTAATTAAAGTCTTTTGAACTTTATGTTTAGTTTTAGCGAAAATATTGAAATTATTCATTAGATTATTTGAGATAAGAAGTAACATCTTGTTTGTATTTACTTATGTAGGGGATATGGGAGTTATATATAGGGGAAACTGGGGCACCACCAAACACGGGGTACCACCAAACACTGCGATTTTTTAATCGGATATTCGACTTCAGAGGATAAGACCTATAGGAATTTATAGGCACTATAGGGATGCTTGTCCACTGAATGAATGGTCGAGATAGTCCAAGTAGTTTAGAAATAAAAATTAGTGTTTGGTGGTACCCCTTGTTTAGTGGTGCCCCAGTTTCCCCTAAACAAATTTAATATTTAACTTTAGAGAGTTGTCAGAAAAATGTCAAATTAATTCATAATTTATTTAAATAAATAGAATGTGGCTAGTTAGTGTGAAACTCCCTTATCAGTGTGAAAATATTTTTTTTATGAAGTTTGTCCAAAGTAGCGCTATATCAGGGTGGTTTTAAATTTTATCACAGTAACTAAAAAACAAACCTATTTGTACAAAACAACAAATAATAAGTAAATATTGGGCTCAAGAATGAAACAAAAGTTATAAAAATAGTAAAACCTTTGTGATTAGTGAAAATGTTGTAGAACGTTAGTGATTAAAGACTTAACATTATTTTTTTTAACGTGTATTGCTAAAAATCGAAAAGAAAGTACAATCTTCTCATTTACAACTGGAGATTGCTCAAAAGACGAGACATTCGTTCATCGGTTTCGAAAACCAAGGAAGACATTATTTTCTTCTCGTTTTGTCTGAACGCCGTCTAAGACACTTCCAGTTCGTATATTCAAGTATCTCGAATGTCAATATGTCAGTCTTCATTTTGTTATAAAACCGGACGGCCGGCCTTACCCGAAATGGCGGCTTATGATTTTCTGCATCAGAGATGTTCAAAACATATACCCTGTGAATTTCAGCTCGATCTAAGCACTTTGAGAAAATCCGAGGATTACAATAGGTGTGATTAGATGGAATCACACTGAAAAGAACGAAGCAATAGCGAGGCTCATATTCCATTTTATAATTTCCTTTAAATCACTGATATATTTTTTTAACAGCTTTTTAGCGTAATATTAGGTGAGATTTTTAACAATCTCACCTACTATAATCCTAACAAAATTTCATGTCGTCCGATCGACCTCAAACTTGGCCAAAATGTGTTTCGCCACTTCCTGATCACGAATATATATGTGGCTATTAGGTGAGATTCTTAACAATCTCACCTACTATAATCCTAACAAAATTTCATGTCGTCCGATCGACCTCAAATTTGGCCAAAACGTGTTTCAGCACTTCCTGATCACGAATATATATGTGGCTAATTTACGTTCCCGGCCGGCCGGCCGGCTGGCCGGCCGGCCGGCCGCTCTTTGGAGCTTAATAGCTCCTAAACTAAAAAAGATATCGACTTGCGGTTTTCGGCAAAGGTTATATATCGGGTGAAAATTGCAACTTGGTGCATAGACCCCCCACCCCCCACCCCTCCTTCCGCCATTTTGAAGACCCCCCTTTTTTTGTTTTCTCAATAGCTCTGCCCCTATGGCATTCAGCGGACTCAAATTTTAGTATGTTATAGCTGGGCCTTAGAGCTTTCCATCAATACCAAACTTAAGGTCCCCCGACCCCCCGGACCCGAGCTATAAGGGTCCAAAAAAATTTTCTTAAAATGGCCATAACTCCGGTTCTAATTGTCAGAATTTAAAAAGTGAGGGCTTTTTGGAAAGCTCTCGTGAAATTCCACTTCTCCTTCTAACATCGCAAGTTCATAAAACCACCGCTAGGGGCGCTTTTTTTAAAAAGAAAATTTTTAAATCTTAAAAGTTAAATAACTCAAAAATTCCATTGTGCATCGGGCTGAAAATTTAGTATGTTGTAGCCGTTGATTATACCTATCAAACAAAAAAAACCTTAAGTCGATCCATAACCCCTGACCCGAGCTATAAGGGGTCAAAGTTCGAACATTGACCGGCCTCTATCTCCGGTTCTAATTAACATAGCGACCTAAATTTTACCTTTTTGGTTTCGTCTCGATGAGCACTTTCAGATGGAAGTTCAAAAGGTCACCACAGGTGGCGCTGTGATAGCGTCAAAATTCATCGAAATTCAAAGTCACTTTTCTCAAAAACGGCATTGTGCAAGTTAATGAAATTTTAGTATGTTGTAGTCCAGTCTAGGACGTTTCCAAAATGGTGCGTATGTGCGCTGTGGTTAAAACAGAACCGGAGATATGAGGGGTCAAAGTTCACAAAATTCAAAAAATCATATCTCCGGTTCTATGTGACCGATTTTGATGAGTGAGGGCTTAAACGAAAGACCTCACCAAATGCTACAACTTTCTAGAATATTTGAACTTCGTGGGACCAACACCAGGGGCGCCACAGTCGAAAAACCAATTTCAATATCACATAACCTCAATTATCTCGACTGTCGCTAAACCGATTTTGATGATTACTTCGACACAATTGTAGAACACATTTGTCTCTACATTTCGTCCATACATCATTTTCCGCTCAGACTACGCTATCACTCCGATTTTGCCGTTTAAGTGTGAAAAAATTGACTTTTCCCATAATAACGCTTTGAAATCACTCAGATGCCAATTTGACTGCCTCTACTCCACCAAGACACTTAAAATAGGGTTTTAAATGGAAAGTCCCACAAAATACAACAATTCTTTGAAATAGTTGAAGCTCAACAAATGACTACTTGGGGCACTCTGGATGAAAAAACGAGTTAAGAAACAAAAAACCTCGCTTATCTTGGCTTCTGAGTAATCGATGAGATCATGTTCTATGGGAAAATTATAGAGAACATTCTGGTCTACATTTCACCCATATAACACTTTTCTGTCAGTTCATCCAAATCCTTGGCATTTTGGTTTAAATACAAAACTTGTATAATTTCACGAATTTGGTTCAAGATAACTGAATGGCGTCTCCCAACTTCAGCTCTAAATCGAATTTGCATGCACTCCGAGCTAGCTCACGTTAAGAATCTCACCTACATAAGCCGGTTAGGATTATCTGTCCCTTTCAAAAAAAAATCCCAACTTTGATTCAAAATTGAGTTTAAATTCTTCGTGCATAAACGATATTTTCTGCAAATAGAATTCGATTTACTTTTTAGCCAAGACACCTTGGAAGAATCAAACCCCCGCTATGAATGAGCCGAATCCCTCGACTTTTGATACCTTCTGCACTTCTCGAGCCATACTTTGATATAATTTATGCTGATTATATGTTTCGTTTTTTTTTTAACTGCCTGTTTAGCTAAACGGTCAGATATATCGACTTTATATTTTTAGTAACCTAGGTCAGAGATGACAACAATCAACATCAATTTATAGGGAGCATTCTAAATTGATGTTTTACTATAGGGAAAAATGGGACACGTTTGAATTGGGGTATCTTTGAAAATAGACTTTTTCCCCTATTTTTAAAAGGAATTAAGGGTTATTTGGCTTATGTATTTTAGCTTCACAATGGGTTTGTAAAACTTAATAATATCACGCTAAGGTCCAGTTCTGTTTAAAAATAGGATAAAAAGCCTATTTATAAAGCTGACCCAATTCACGCCTAAATCATTGCCAACTAATACTGATAAGTATCATCAATAATTAGTTTTTGTTTGTTTAACTTTACTTTTAGTATCTCCAAATGTTTATAAGTTTAGTGGTCCAGAAATGGTTCTTTAAACAGGAATTTGGCATTATATCCATTTTCTGCCTACATTTTCTGAAAGGTCCAATGCCCAAATAAGCATCTATTTTCCTCAATGTACGCAGTATTTCCACCTTGACATGATTTTCGGATGAAATATTATATTATCCTCAAGGATCACAATATTCTTTTTGCGCACATGCTCTCTGTAATTATCGAAATTTGCTACATGAGTGTCTGACACTAGGGGATATATAGTTATATATCGTTAGAGTTTAGGATGTTACATGCCGCAAGGATAACATAACGAAAGCTCATCTGTAAGTCGTAATGGATGTTGTCCGGAAGGGACAAAATAAATTGAATTATCAGAAAATCAAACAGCCCAACAGAGCGACAGTGTAATCAGAAATTGATGTGAAGATGGGTTGGGTTGTTTTGTTATATTGGTGTGGGGTAGAGGGAAATTCCGATAAAGTGAATAGCATACGAAAGATGATAAGAATGTGACGCCAGACAAGACTCATCTGCATCCCAAGTCCATGCGCGTTATTTCTGTGTGGTCAGAGAGTTCGTGGAAAACAGTCATGCAATTGCGATATTTGATTGAGTGATCTCTGTGGAGAAAATGTAATTGAAACTTCCAATGGTTATTCAAATCAGAAAGTGTATCTGGGGGGATGTTGTGCAAATAATAAGAGAGTGGTTTATAAAGGAAGATTAGATTTTGTGAAATAGAGATTTATATGTACCAAAGTGTGGGTGGATGTATCAATGGAAAAATTCAAAGAATTTTGCATTGACTTTCTCATGACAGATATTGTCTGGGCAATAAAGTGTGATGAATTTCATTATGATAGATTTATAGGTCAAGAGGTACACATCTTTTAATTCTATTTTTATCGTTCATCATTTGGTGAAATTATCCACCATTAAACACTGACAAAACCCATGATGCTCAACAGCCTGGTACAACATAATAATTCTTCCCTCGAAAATAAAAACATGAAAAAATTGCTATAATGATGAAAGGGCAAGAGACACTCATTTTATTGCTTTATGCGTGTTATAAACTGTTGCTGGATGGAAAATACCCATTTAAAATGTTTTCTGATGGAGGTTTTTATTTTTTTTTTTTTTTGTCATAGAGAGTGGGTGAAGATTTTTCATGGGTAGATTATTGTCTGCATGTTTTCATTTCGTGTTAAGGTGTCTACACATTGGAGCTGATTTCATCAAGAATTATTTCAAGAATTTTTTAAAGAAAAATTCATATTTTTGAAGGAATTTTTGAAGAAAAATGCCTCCACACTGGGTTTTTTATTTTCCATCAAAAATTTTTTGACAGTTTGCCATCATTTCCAAGTCTCTTGCTCTTCTGACTGTTTTTCACGAAAATTTGTTGTTTCACTGCTGGAAAAAGTTAGAAAAGCATTTGGTGAAGTTCCTTGGGATAGTATTTAGTGAATTTCTGAAGAAAATCTTCTAAATATGCAAGGGAATAGTGTTTTTCTGGAGTTGTCGTTCTTGGTGGAATCCAACCCAGCCTTTGAAGGAACATTTTCTGTGATTTTGCTCCAGAAATTGCACCACTTTCTTCTTTTTCGAGGTATTTCCTCCATCATTTCTTCCAAGTTTACAACAAAAGCGCTCAAAATAATTAATTTTCGTCTTCCCGCCCTTCGACACACAAGATCACAAAACACTTGGTGGGAAATTATGAATGATATTTGATCAACTTCACACTGGACGACTGACGGTCGATTTTTGTTTTCGGAATACGGGACCATAACCTCAAAACATTATTTTTATTTTCATCTACAAATTGTGTGATATTCGCAGTTTGCTGTGGAGAAAAAGTTGTTTTTTTTTCGGGATAATCTCCTTGTAAAAAGAAAAAAGATTCAATAAAAAATTTTTTTTTAAGGATTTTACTTTAGATTATTTTTTATTTCTCACCACCTTTTCATGCACTACTACTCAAACTGGGAGTCCCACGGAGGAATCGAGGGCCTGTGGCTATCCAGTTCTGGTGTTCTCGAAAGGAAGCAATCCCACATAGTTCCTAGTGGTTGAGAAAGTGAATGATATAAAAGATCATTCTGATGTTCTTCTGGGGGTTCAAGTGATGGCTTCTTGTAGCTCCGGACAGCTCTCGTTTGCATTGAGATTTCCTCGGTGGCTCTGGTTAGCTCTTGTTGTAATTAGTAACCAAGGCATATAGAGATTCCAAAGTGCCCGTAAATTTTCTCCTTTCCATCCATCTTGCAATCCATGGAGTACGAAGCCACTGTACTGTGGAACACCTCAAGAATACACAGATGGATTAACTTCCGGCAATTTCTGGAGAAAAATCACAGGAAATGTTCCTTCAAAAGCTGGGTTGGATTCCACCAGGAATGACATCTCCAGAAAAACACTATTCCCTTGCATATTTAGAAGATTTTCTTCAGAAATTCACTAAATACTATCCCAAGGAACTTCACCAAACGTTTTTCTCACTTTTTCCAGCAGAAAATAACAAATTTTCGTGAAAAACAATCTTGAATCGTGATGGTTTCCGTCAAGAATTCTGTCAAGAATGACTTTGATGAATTTTATTCCAATGTGTAGCCGGTAATTTCTTTCAAAAATTCTTGATGGAAATTACCTTGAATTGGATATGATTTTTGAAGAAATTTGTCTACACATTAGACAAATTTTCTTCAAAAATCCATCTTTTTGTCAAAAATTCTCACCAATGTGTAGGCAATTTTCTTGAAGAACACTTCTTGAAGCTCATTTTTGATAGAAATTTCTTATAATGTGTAGACACCTTTAGACACAGTGAAAATAAAACGTGTGAAGTGTAGAGAAGAACAAAAAATTTGTTCCAACTTGTTGATTGGGTATAAATAGAATATCAAAATTCTCCTCTCCAGAAAATTTGTTCATCACAAGTTGGACACGAAAATGGGATTTCTGTTCTTGCGATTTTACTATGCAAAGTATCTTTAATTTTGTTACTCCTACTCAATATTCAAAATGCAATTTAAATTATTTTGTGACTTTCTTTTACGTGAATATAAACTTTTTAATTATATGAAAGAGTAGTAGGGGGGTATTGGGAAAGGGTGGAAAAAGCTATCATTTGTATATAGTTTAAAAATTAAAAAAAAACGTGTGTTTATAATTCAAATTTCATTAGTATACAACAACTCTTGTTCTTTAGGGGAATAATTCAAGTTTAAGACCATTTAAGTGTCTCTTTTCGTGTTTCCTTGTACAATTATTTAAATTTGTATTTATGTGTTTATACTTCACATCTCTACATAGATTTTTCATACTTCAATGAGTTTAAATGAAGAGATATGATTGTTTACTAAAATATCACTTACCAATATTTGACCAAAATTTTTATGCCTGAGAAGATTCTGTCTTGTGGACTTTGAGATTTGCATGTAAATAGCAATATTTTTAAAGTAGTCAAATTTTTTACTGGATTTAATTGTTTTATGTCTCTTCTCTATGTGATATCGCACTTGTCAAATATAATGGCGCAACTTTTTTTCTTAAATAAATTTCAAAAGAAGTATATATAGTAAAATTTTTACCTTGAGTGATCAATTTATTTACTTATTTAAAAGTTATGTTAAATCTATTCTACTTAGTAAATGTACAGGCCCATTATTGTACAAGGGTAAGGTAAAGCCCTCAGGCTTCGCACACACTTTGGCTTCAAACACTTCATAGTTTTCCCTTATTCATTTAATGAATTTTTCTTAATTTTTTTTCAGGAAATGTGTCACTTAAGACTTGTTATTAAAATATATTGCCATAGGTTAGGTTCATTAAAAGAATTTGGGAAACAATGAAGTATTCGAAGCTAGAGTACGTGCGAAACCTAAAAGTCTTCTCATATATACCTGTTTAGGAACATGAATTGGAACTAATTGCATAACTTTTTTATTTAACAAAACACAACTTTAATTGGTAGTCACTGATTTTTTTTATGAATTTTAAATTTTTCTTGAGGAGTTACGAGAGTCATGAAGCCTAAAAATGAGCATAATTAAAAAAAAACGGACGGACGGACGGGAACGTTTTTTAGCCATCAATATATTCGTGATCAGGAAATGGCCAAACACATTTTGGCCAAGTTTGGGGCAGATCGGAGGACATGAGATTTTGTTAGGATTATAGTAGGTGAGATTATTAAGAATCTCACCTAATATATCAACATTATAAATAAATATTCAATTCAATCTATAAGGCCTAAATAGTACAACATTTAAGCTATGGTTTCTGACATTTTTATTTAAAAAGTATAAAAATTAAGCCGTTGAGACTTTTTCAAAACAGACTTCCCAAAATCAGATCCTAGCAGCTGAATTTTTAAACATATAAAACTAAAAATATCAGGAAATATAGTTTAATGTTGTATTTGTGTTTAATAGCTCAGATTAAATATTTTTTTTATTATGCCGAAAAAATTAAGAGGATGTATGCTTTTTTTTAGTCTTGTAGACTAACGTAACCCCTTAACCCTTTAAAAAAAGAATGACTTTCTTCTGAAGCCCAATTCTTGTCCCTCTCGTCGTTCAAGGGTTAGAGACTAAAATACGGTTTTGATTGGAAAAATCGTTCTTTTTAAATTATTCTTGTATCAAACATTTCTAACTTTTTTCACAGAAATACTTTAACAGCCTCCGAGTTCTTTATAAGTACTCCATTTTTATATGTAAGGGTAGCACCTGCCGTAAATCATTTTAAAAGAAAAGTTTTAAAAAAGCTTTGTTTATTCAAATATTCGAAAAATATATCAAATCGAAGAAATAACGTCTCTTTTAATAAAGGTTAGACAACGTGTAGGGGATACTGGGCAAAAAGTCACAAATCGAAAATTTCAAAATTCAATATCAGCCAAGATAAATAAGATAGCGGCTTAAAGTTTTTTCCATAGATAGCCTCCATAGATCTTCTTCAATGTCGTAAGTTCGTTAAAATTTGAACAAGGAATTTTGAAAATAAAAAATATCGAAATTTTTAGCCCTATTTTTCAAATATTTTCCGTGCAGAAGATATCAATTATTAGCTACTTATTTTAAATTTGATGCACTGGTGAATATTTCTCAAATTATCTGGATATTTTTTGAATACGAATCTGATATCTATTTTAGAATTTTACAAAGATTCTGTTCTCCAGAGATCCTTTTATTAAAAATGCCCACTTGGGGTAAAAAGTAACAAAAGCTATGGAGCTAAAAGTAACAAACACCGAAACAATTTCTTATGTCCCACGGTGAAAAGAAACGTCAGTGCTATGTGTTGCCGCTTGTTGTTTGCATTGGTCAAACGATTTACAGTCTTTTGTGTGCTTTTTTGTAAAATAGCTTAAAATGCGCTTTTCTCGCTCAGGTAGCGAAAACAGTGTTTTACAAAGGCGTAGAAGATTTAGTTTCCTATGAAAATATGTAATCTAGGTATTTTACTTAAATTTACGGAATCCCGAAATAAAGCGAAACAAAATGTGATAGTATTTCATGCCTGATACTATTTGCACCAACATTTTTGAGAATGATCACAAAAAAATTTTGGAGGTGCACGGGTAGCTTGTAAAAAAAATAAAATATCCGTTTTGTGACTTTTTGCCCCAGTCTCCCCTAAAGATTGTAATTGTCGTAATTCTAAAATTCTACAAAGGCGTTTAAAGCACAAATTATTACTTATATGAGATATCTATAGTACTTTAAAAGGGCTATAGATGGGCTTTTGAAAGGTTTTATTTTCTAGATTTACTTTTTACGTTTGTTGAACAATTTGAAACTAATCAGGTAATTATAAATGGATTACAATAATCAATTAGAAATAATTATTATTTTTTTATGTAAAGAAATGTATACAACTATTTAAATGCCTATAAGAGACTTTTATTATACCTCTATATTTTGAGTACCTATTCTATAAAATTTCAGAATTATTTAATTAAGATATATTTTCCTATAAAATTACTCTATATATAATTATATAGTATTTCTCAAGACAATAATATATATTCTTAAATTTTCATCATCAGCTTTTTAAAAGATTAGTATAAGATCATTTAAAGGTTTTGGTTCCTTATGCAGAAGTTTCTCAATGTATGGGTTGTGCCATTATAATCTTACAAGTGCGATGTGTATTTTTGTTAGTACAGGAAGAATATTCTCTCCTAATTTCTCCAATACTTTTTATTCTATTCTTAGTCAATGTTCAATGTGTGTGGGTGTAAAAAAATGTCAATTAGAAAGTTAATGGGGTGTGTGAAAATTTTCAGGTGTCTCAAGAGGATGTAGAAATGGTGGTCGATGATGCTTTCGATCCCCTTCCACATGAGGAGAGTCACTATGTGGCAAGTGAGGACATTCAAATGAAGGAGCGAGAAATTGAATTGAAGGACGTAGTGAAGGAGGGTCATGAGAAGGCCGATCCATCGCAATTTGAACTATTGAGGGTTCTGGGTGAGGGATCTTTTGGCAAAGTGTTCCTAGTGCGTAAAATTGTCGGTAAAGATGCTGGAACTCTGTATGCCATGAAAGTGTTAAAGAAGGCTACACTGAAAGTGAAGGATCGTGTTAGGAGCACCAATGAGAGAAATATTTTGGCTGATGTTGGACATGCTTTCATTGTTAAATTGCACTATGCCTTCCAAACACCTGGAAAATTGTACTTGATATTGGATTTTCTACGTGGTGGCGATTTATTTACTAGACTCAGCAAAGAAGTGAGTTTATTCATATTCTATTTTCTGCTATATACATACATTACTCATGGTGTAAATTAGGGGAAATATGCTGAAAGATATCCTCTTTCTCTTCAAATTCCAATGTTGTTTTTCTTCTTATTTTGTAGGTAATGTTCACGGAGGAGGATGTAAAATTCTACCTTGCCGAATTGGCTCTGGCACTTAATCATTTACATAGTATTGGGATTATTTATAGAGATCTTAAGCCAGAAAATATTCTTTTAGATCAAGTAAGTACAACATCAATTCGTTGTTTTTTTTTTTCTTTCTTTATCAAAGGGAAATTATTATTAGAACAGGAAAATAGGGTGGGTAATTGGTGAAGAGAGAGAGTGAGGCTTTGTATATAAGATGCAAAAAGGAATGTATGAGGAATTTTAATTGCTCATAAGTGACTTTTTAAGAGGGATGTAATTGAATGTTGGTGGAGAATTTTCCATTAAAAGCACCACTATAGAGTGAGGGGTGAAATATACGGATAATTGAATAATAAGAAAAGTGTCTAAGAGAAAATGAGGCGTGTTAAATGAAAAGAGGAAATGAACATAAAATCAATTATTTCAGATGACGTTTGGGAATGAGAATTGTGGTGTTTTTTTCCCTTCTAGTATTTCCCTATATACCTTTCTCTTTGATTTACTTCCCTGGGATATAAACAAATACTAACTTTATGCCCTATACCTCAATGAGTTTGCAACACAATTAGAAAATATTGCATGTAACGGGAGGAAAATTTACAAGAAATGGCAGATATAACATTGTGTGGGATGAAAAGCAGAAAAAAAGACGATGGATATTCAATCATAAAAGAACCTCCCTTTTGCTTTCAAATTGATTTTATGCGATTGAAGCATTTCTTGGCGATCATATACAATATGGCATGTGATGAAATAGACGTTGGGGATTTTGATGGAATTGAGGAAACGTTTAGATGAAAGAGGGGGGAGGATATTTCCTACACCAAATATACATCACCATGTATCTTTTTTGCTACATTTCAAACGGAAATAATCCCCAATCGTAGTTATTCTCGAATGTATCTCTTCAGAGGTGATAATTTAACAAAATGTACTTTGACGTAGCATTTCCTGCTTGGAGCTATTTTAATGGAAAATAGATCTGTGAAATTGATTTAAATCATTTTATTTTAAAAATGAATAACTGTGTTATCACACTTGCACATTAAAATTTTAATATGATTCACATTAATTGTCGCTGGTGAGAGTCCAAATGTGTAATTTGTGTGTTTGAATTATTTTATATTCAAAATTTGATCTATTTGTTGATAAAAAGGTAGACTTGGCCCGCAAAATTTGATATAAATTGATTTATAACATTAATGCGAAAAATTAATGCGATTTTCTCTTTAATTTTTGAATGTGAAAAATATTTATGCTTTAGATAAATTTAAACTTTATTTTTGCAGGCCAAGTCCAATTCTTTATCAATAAACAGAAAAACCCCAAATATTAAGTGACTCAAAGACACAAATAAAATATTTGGACGCTCACAAGCGACAATTAATGTGAATCACATTAAAATTTTAATGTGCAGGTGTGATAACGCCGTAAGACATTTTTCAAAAAATAAAAATAACCTAAACTTATTTTCGTTCAAAAAACAAAGTATTCTGAGTTATAGAATCTAATGAATAGTATATTCCAAAAATTTTGCAAATAATCTACTCAATTCTTAGTTAAAGGGTAACGATATTTCATACAATTTAATTTTTCCCTTATTTATAAGACCTGAAAAAACCTCCCAACAAACTTTAAAATGAAGGAAAACTTAAAGATGTTTGGGATTTCCATTTCAACTCTGTTATCCTGTAGTTTGTTATATTTCAACTTTAAGGTTTAAAGTTTAAAGAAATGTGTGACACTTTAAAATGAGAAATCTTCATCGGGGAATACACGATAATTCACACTAATTCGTTTCTTTTTAATTCGTGCGGCAGTTACATTATTAAAAACAAATTTGTTGATATTTTTCAATTTTGGTTGAGTTTGTCGAATTTGCCATTACTGCAAAATTAATTTACGACCATCCAATTATGTTTTCTTCTAAATAGGTAGAAAAATTGTTTTTTACCCCCTGCTTCTTAAAGGGGATTAACATTCTTAAATAAGAATGTTGACATATCTTTTTTTAAACCAAAAATTAAAAGGACAAAATTAGGAAAGCGGAACACTTTAGAAAAAGTTCAGTTTCAAATGAATTTTCAAGCTGATTTTTTTAAATTTTTTTACCATCTCTTCAGGTCATGAAATGTTTCATTAAAATCTTTTAAATTTCATCCAAATAATATAAGAATTGACAATGATTATAAAATAGTACATTTTTTTAAAAAACCTAACAGAGCCCTTGAAAAAGCGGACAAATGTTTTTTTATTTTTGTGTGAGGAGAAGAAAAACCTCGTTCCATCACAGTTGTAAATTCTGAACCGATGAATATGCAAGGGATTAGTTAGGGTAAATGTCCTAATTCAAAACCATTTCCAGACGCTTTAACTTTGGCAGAGGATTCAACACATTAAGTTCACATTTTTTCTGAAGAGAATTACATAAATTTGCTCCTTGACTCTTCTAGAGTGTTACTGTTTAGTAAAAATTCTTTGGATATATTTTGAAAACTTCTTAAATACAAGAAAAACACACAAGTGCAAAATGCTTCTATTGGAAACATATTATTCCAAATGGAAACAAGGGAAAGTTTCTAATTGGAGACAAGCAGTGTAAGTGAAACCGCGACAAAAGGTTTCCAAAACCTTGTTAAGTTGCTCTTGAGGGTAGGATTTGTTCTTATTCTTGGTCTTTTCTCCTTTCCCATCTAAAACAATAAGAAAATCTCTCCAAAAAATCATATTTCCGTGGTTTCCTATTGAAGCATTTGCAGACACTTCAGAAAAACCCTTTTTGTTCACGAAATAGGTAATTATTTCATTTGAGAACTTCACGTAGTATTAACAATAAAGATTAGCACTTAATTTAACTCAAATTAGTCAGAAATCTGACATTAAATGTTAAAGAAAACGCATAAACAACAGTTACCTCATTGTGTTTTTCATTGGAAAACATGGTCGATCGATGAAAAATTCGATGGTGAAAGAGTACACTTTTAATTTTTCTGAGAAATTAACAAATTAAAATTTGTGAATATGAATGGATTTTCGCTTTATTTGGAGCAAAATTAAATAAATATCGTCAGTTAAATCAGCATTTGTTGTAACTTCCTTTTGACAACTTTTCAGGAGACGAAATTTTCAGTTCAATATTATTTTTCTTAAAAATGAGCCCCGAATGCGATACTTTTGAGTCAAAATAATAAAAGTGGCACTAATAAACTGTAAGTTAACTCGAGAAAATCTTTATAAAATGATTTAAAAGCTGAGATATTGAGATATAGGGTAAGGGCTTATAATTTTGGACAGTCTGCTTATAAGCATCGAAGTTCCAAGTTTGAAGTGCGATATTTTCAATACTAATTGACATTTCTTGTTACTCTCTTGTCAGAAGGGTTGTTTAGAAACTTAGCAAGCTATTTATCGTCTTATTTTTATTAAAATTAGTTTTAATACGTTTAAAAATGAATTGATATGTAGAGGTGACTTTGGCTCTTATTTTGGACAACTTGTTTATTAATTTGGCCAACTTGGCTGTACATTTGGACAGCTAATCCGCCTCAATAGGATGCCCATTGTTCTTCATTTGATGAACCAATCTTACCAAGTCGTCTTCCTGTTCATGTAAGGGAAACGTAGAATGTCACAGAAGCCCGGAAACTTTCCATATCATTCATTAAAGTGAGTTGACTTCGATACTCCAAGTATGTGCGGATTCGCTCATTCCCTGACCTTTCCGGGAGCCTTTCAAGGCATTTCTCGCTACATCTCTTTCGTAGAGATGATGCTCCTTTGTTTCTCCAGGCATTTGCCCAACCTAGTCATCACAAAAGCTAAAACTTCACGAAATTTCGTGAGAAAAACACCTGTCCAAAATAAGGAGTATCACCTCACTGGTGAATGTCTTAGAAAATTTCCCATTTTTCACACGAAAAATCTAATTCACAAGGCAAATCTCACTTCAGGGCAAATGTACAAATCTCCAGTAACGTGAATCAACACAATATTCAATGAATATTCAATGATATCACTCAAAAAAATCGAAGAAACATTGTTAGTACTTCACCACAGCTAAATAAGACATAAGTAAACAAGAAAGTTCTGTCATATTTCTCGCAAGCAATTGCTCACACTGAATTTTCAACAAAGCAATTTTAACTCAAATCATATTCAAAATTTAACGAATTTTGTGTTAAAATCTTCCAAAAAGAACAAATATTTACATAGAATTCATTATTCATCAAATATTGGAATAAAAATCCATCATTTTAATCAATTTATTTTTAGTGTCCAATGTTATCCTCAAAGTGTCCAAAATAAGAAACTGGACAAAATTATGAGCCTTTCCCCTATGTTCGATGAAACACAATAAGATTTTATCGTAACTTCCATCGTTTATAAAGCCGTAACTTCCAATGTATGGAGATCTTGGAAGTTACGACAATTTTCAAAAAACTCATCAATTTTAAAAACTCTAGTGTCAATGAGTGCCTTTATTTCACTAAAGTAGTCAATTAAACTCTTATCTCTGTCCCTAAAAGGTTTTATTTCATAAGTTTTATTGAATAAATTTTGTGCGCCACGTCGCTTGTTTTGTTTTGAATTAATGACAGATGGGTAGAGATTTTTTCTCACTTTTTTCTCGCAAATATTGAATTAAAATGATTTCATGTTACACTATTCGCACTGTCTTTCGATATTTGGAAGAGTTTGTAAACGTTTTGTTGAGAAATATTGCAATTTTGCTGCAAATTACAAGTCACGCAAGTGAGCAAAAGAAGTTACGGCAAATGCTGATTATTGAAAATTTTGTATGGAAATTTGTCGTAACTTCCCCAAAAGACGACAAATTCTGATAAATTTTTCTTAATTAAGGGCACTTACGATAATTTTTGTTTAAAATAATTTTTATTGGGCTTATAAAAGTTTTTTTTTAACAAGTGCGTTAAATAAACAAAATTACGCTGATTTCAAATATGTATATATATCTCAAAATCGCAAAAATGAAGTTACGATAAATGCTGATTTAACTGACGATATAACAGCTACAATTTGACGGTCTCGAATATGGGTAATCGAATCCTACATTCTCTTCTATTTGAACTGAAATAAAAGTATTATGAAGACCCTCGTAAATATTCAATGAACAAAGAATAAAGAGAAAAAATTGTTTTTTTTCTAGTTGCAATAAAATATTGTATGAAATATTTAAAGTTTGAAGTATTTGAGTAGCATTTCCAACTAGTTATATAGAGCTTATTTAATATTGATTTTCCTAACTGCATTTTATTTAATGGTGTAATTGAAATTGAATTATGGTGGCTGAATGGGGTGGCAAGCAAGATGTTGGAGATTTTCCTGGAAAAGTACAAACTTTGTAGAAATCTTTGTGGGTTGCAAGTTTGCAGGTGATTTAAGTGGGAAAATTTTATGAGATAGTGAGAAGGAGTTTTCCGAGAAATATTCATCTTAAGGGGTAATGTATATGTATAGGGAAATCCTTTTGTATGACCTTTCAGGATGGCCATATCGCCTTAACGGATTTCGGATTGTCAAAACAGCCATTGGATGGGTCGAAGACGTACAGCTTCTGTGGCACTGTGGAGTACATGGCACCAGAGGTGGTGAATAGGAAGGGTCATCATTTTGCTGCTGACTGGTGGTCATTTGGTGTGCTTATGTATGAGATGTTGACGGGAAATCTTCCATTTCATGGTGCTACACGACAAGAGACAATGAATCAGATTCTCAAGACGAAACTCGGAATGCCGGATAATCTGAGTCCGGAGGCACAGTCACTGCTACGAATGTTGTTTAAGCGTAATCCGCAAAATCGTCTTGGAGCTGGACCAGGTGGCATTGAGGATATCAAGAAGCATGAATTTTTCGCTACAATCGACTGGGATGCATTGGTGACGAAACAGGTTCGGCCGCCCTTCATTCCGGCTGTTTCGCGCGATGATGCCTTCTACTTCGACACAGAATACACAAGTAAGTCACCGAGGGATTCACCTGGGGGTCCTGTTAGTGCGAGTGCCCATGAAATCTTCCGAGGATTTAGTTTTGTAGCACCGGGTCTACTGGATGATGCCGGAATGCCACTGTCAAATGGTAGTGCTGGCGCTGTAGCGGCTATGCAGCCAAAACTTCCATTTTCCAATGAGATTCCGGGTGTGAAGCCAGGAGCCTTCTGTGATGAGTACAATATGATGCAGGAATTGGGACGTGGTACATTTTCTGTGTGTCGACTGTGTGAGCATAAGCAGACACGGAAGCAGTATGCAGCGAAGATAATCAGCAAGTCTGGTCATGATTGTCGGGAAGAGGTGGAAATTCTTCTGCGATATGGAAATCATCCCAATATTGTGACACTTTTTGGGGTTCACGAGGACAATTCGTATGTGTATCTAGTCATGGAGTTACTGAAGGGTGGTGAATTGCTCGACAGGATACTCACGATACAGAGGATGTCAGAGACGGAGGCGAGTGCTGTTTTGCGAACTGTCGTCTCAGCAGTGGCCTATCTCCATGAGCATGGTGTCGTTCACAGGTGAGTGAAATTTCAATTACTTACATTATTTATTGTACCATCCAGTGGCGAACTTTAGGGATTTAGAGCCTTGGTCAGAATTTTATTTTACACTCCAAAAAATAACATTTTTTATTTTTAAATTTTAATTAACTCAATACAAATTATTTATTTCTCGTTTGGTCAAGCGCTCTACTGCTTAACTAATTTCATGTTCAGTCTATAGTAATTATTATTGATTATGATTTTAAATAGGCAGATTTGAAAAAAAAACAACATAAAACAGCATTATTTTCTATAGGGTAAGTGTGCCAAATTTCGGCAAGCGTCAAAGTCTCAAGTTTGAAATGTAATATTTTAAATACAAATTGATTTTTTTTATTCTTTCTTCTGAAAGAGTGTTGCTTGGAACCTTGTAAAGAGTTTACCGTCTTTATTTACTCTAAAATCATTCTTGATACATTTTAAAATGAATAAAAATATGGACATAGCTTTGGTGCCCAATTTCGACCACCTTCATTCTCATAGTTCCTTGCCTTTCCGGAATTCTTCCAATGTCTTTTTCACGTCATCTCGTTTGTCGAAGCAACATTTTTTTGTTATTCTTTTGCGTTGTATAATCTCTAGAGTACGTAAAATCTAAAAGTTCATGGAAATTCGAGAAACAAAAAAGGTGGCCGAAATTGCAAACTGGCCTGAATTTGGCACACTTACCCTACATATTCTTTTCAACATAATAAAAATAATATTTAATTCGAGCTCTTAAGCATATATGAAGGTACAACATTTTAACTATATTTTCAGAAATGATTTTTAGAGACGGTTTTTGAAAAAAAAACTTTTCGATGTTTTTCGGAGAAGAATTTTGTTCACCACGAAGTTATGTTTTTTTTTTCAAAAAAAGGCCTCCGAAAATCAGGTTATAACCGGCTGAATTTTAAAGATTTTTATTAGGGGAGACTGAGGCAAAAAGTCACAAATTGAAAATTTGAAAATTCAATATCTTTCAAGATAAAAGAGATATCGGCTTAAAATGTTTTCCATAGATGGCCTCCATAGATCATCTTCAAAGTTGTAAGTTTCTTAGAATTCAAACAAGGAGTTCAGAAAATGCAAAATATTGAAATTTTTAGCCCTATTCTTAAAATGTTTCACTTACAGCAGATATCAATTTTGACCTACTTATT